>NW_027504165.1:0-22504 GCF_021521415.1 Bidens hawaiensis | reverse complement strand
GGTGTTTTGTATAAATCCTTGGACATTCTCCGCATGATAATACGGTCTTATCCGAATTGATTGTTAAGGCCTTATACAAATTCAAATTATTTTATCTTTTTTATTTTGTTAAAATGGAACCTTATCTGCGTGTAGTAATACCGATCTTAAAGAAAAATTTTAACCTTCTGAGTTGTTTTTTTATTTTATTTTTGCGTGAGTCACAACTAATCATATCAAGAAAAGAAAATGTACATGTGAAGTTCACGGTATAAAAGATATAAAAATTGTGTTTGATAGGTGGAGTTCACGTAAGATTCGTGCTTAATTGAACATTAATATGTATCGTGTAAGACCCCGAATCCCGGAAATCCTACAGTTGGTAATCACATCCATAATTTCACAAAAATTTAAAAACCCAACAATACTTTGTATTTAAAACCAGTTCAGAGTAAATAACAGCGGAAACGTTTAAGTATTAAAAATCCCAAAACACGGGTACAGGTGTCCAAAATCAATTGTAAATAAAATATTCGTTTTATTTGAAATCTTCATCTCATTAAAATCGTTTCAGAGTAGTAAACAACGGAATAGATAACATCAAAATTCCCAAAACCAGGGAAAGTGACCAAAATTAAAATTTAAATACTTATGGTAATAATTTAAAAGAAACAGTTTGCGTTATTAATTCTTCGACTAGATGTGCCTTCAACCGTCCGAGTAGTCTCTAGCACGTCCAAGCGGAAATCTCTAATCCTCAACCTGAAAGTCAATCTAACATACACACAAAGTCAGCTTGAGCTGAGTGAGTTCAAGTTTTCATAAACAATAATTCATACTTTATTTCAATGCTATAGTTATAAACAATAGAGAATGTATAAATAAAATAAATTATATATAATTCACCAAGTAATACAATCATCGTCGAACACACGTACACGGGCCTCTCCACCACGAGTCAAGACTCGAGTAATATATTTGACCCGGACGCGGTAAGACCTAAGCATGTGACACGAGCCTCTCCACCACGAGTCAAACCCGAGTAATATATTTGACTCGGTCACAGCTTATACATCCAAGCACGAGATACGGGCCTCCTCACCCCGGGTCTTCCCCAAGTAATATATTTGACCCGATCCCGGCTCATACATCCAACCACGTGATACGGGCCTCCTCACCCCGGGTCTTCCCCAAGTAATATATTTGACCCGATCACGGCTCAACATCAGGGTCGAGCAAACGTACAACCCAAACACATAACATCAGTGCATGCAAACACAAGTAGGCATACACAACATCAGTAGTCGAAACGACTACAAAATCGCCAAATATAGGCCAAGCAATAATGTATATACATATATATATATATATATATATATATATTTAACATCCCAAGGCCTACCATATGCTAGCAAGCCTATATAAATTCGTTTAAAAACATTTCAAGAGTTTAAATATCAAAACAGGATTATAAAACATTCCAAGAGTTTAAATATAAAAACGAGATTATAAAACATTCCAAGAGTTTAAATATAAAAACTGGATTATAAAACATTCAAAGAGTTTAAAATATAATACGGGATACGAACAGTTAGGCCATCATCAACACTAAGTATTCGTACTTAGACATCTATATACATCCATATATTTATATCCCAATAAATACCGTCCAAATAATAACATCAGGGTCGAGCACACGTACAACCCAAACACGTAACATCTCATCCAAGTAATAACATCAGGGTCGAGCACACGTACAACCCAAACACGTAACATCAGTGCATGCAAACACAAAGTAGGCATACACACATCAGTAGTCGAAACGACTACAACATCGCCAAATATAGGCCAAACAATAATTTATATATATATACACACACACACACACATACTATAACATTCCAAGGCCAACTATATACTAGCAAGCCTATATAAAATAGTTTAAACGTTTCATCAGGAAAAATCGTTTAATACTAGGAATTAATACTAGGCCTAATAGCAACCTCGAGCCTAAACCACAAGTAATTTTAAAACCCGAGTAATAAATTTGACCCGGCCGTGATTACCATGCATACACACATCAATAAGCCTACTCACATCATTCTTAGTCTCGAGGAACTAAATATCATCACACAACCGTAGGCTATAAGGTAACACATACTCATACATACATACATACCTCCATACATTCATACATATATATATACATATATATATATACATATATATATATACATATATATATGTATATATATATATCTATATATATATCATCCCAAGACATTCCAAATTACAAGTAAGCCTATGGGCCATAAGGTAATATATATTAATCAGTCAAATACATGAACTAAGTAAATAGGTCTACTCGCATTCAATTACTACCAAGCCTATTAACATCATAGAGTCTAGACCATATTCAGGTATATAACCTTAAGGAATATAAGACCATAAACGAGTATACAATATCCTAAGGCACTATAGTTCACAAATAGTTTCATAAATGCACAAATATGAATAAGGCTATGTAATACCATCCAAATAGTTGTAACGAGTAAAATCGTTTAAAATTGTATTTCGGTGTGTATGCTAGCCCAAAATGTAAAAGAGTAAAACGGGCATCATGAACTCACCTGAATCAACCGGACACCTGCAATGAGCTAGGAAATCCCTAAGTGCATAATCACAAGCAAGGGCCTGTAAATTATATACAACGCGTTACTAAACTAGACTGTAATAACACTCTAGCCTAATGGGCCGTTCAGGCCCAACAACTTGGCCCAAGGCCCAACACTTGGCCCGAGGCCCAACCACTTGGCCCAAGCCCAACACTTGGCCCGAGGCCCAAACACTTGGCCCGAGGCCCAACCACTTGGCCCAAGGCCCCTAAAACCTTTCAACTAACCAAAACCACCGGTTAAGCCTAAAACGAACTTGTTGATTAATAACGAGTAAAACGTGCAGATTTTAGCATGCGAAGATGCATTTAATTACATAGGATAACCTTTGAATTAAATTATTAAAATTTTACCAGAATTTCATAAATGTCTTAGGTTTATAAAAATATTTTTATTATATTTTTCTATTGGACACAAAAATCATAAAAATTCTTCCAACACAGAAAGGTATGTGCAGCTATTTCAGCGCGCAACAAAATGGTTTTATTTTTATAAAATTCATTACCAAACCAAATTAAACGATTCCAATTGGGTTTGGTTCCTAACTCAAAACACTAACTTCCAGAAGTGGACCCAACCAATTTGGACTTATCGAAAAAAGGTTATGACGTCGGGAAGACAAACCAGAATCCGTCATCCCGCATCAGCTTTGACACTCGATTTTATAAATTCATAAAAATTATTCAAATCTCGTCCAAAAATTACGTATTATACCTTTCTGGAAACTAGACTCAAAGTATAACATCATGGAATCAAGAATCAATCAAAAACAGTGGATTGACATCGCGTTACAGACCCTACAATAAACGTATACGAATCTGTCAGCAAGCTGTTATCATCAAAACTCAATCTTAACGACCAATAAGCGTGCCATAAGGATGAATTAAGGTGAAAAAGAGTTGTATACGTATAATACCGACCTGGAATTGAAGTTTGGACGGCCGGACGGTGGCTGATTTCACGCAAAACGAGGTGGAAAGGGGGGTGCTGCTGCCGATCGCAGGACATGGGAGCTAGGGTTTTAGGTTTTGATTATAATATAAAATGTTACGTTCTGGCCTTTCCAAGTTGAAAATTGCGACACTTGAATAAAACTTAAGTAATACCACTTATGGGTATGACAAGGAGATCCCCGAAGTAAGCCGGTTCAAACCCGATAAATATACAAACTCTACAACGTGCATGCCGATAAACGAAAATGTCGGGTGCTACATACTAGTATAATACTTTAAGCCGTAAAGGGGATGTTTTGGGAAAAAAGGATGGAAAAACGGACTTTTAAAACGTATTACGAGGCTCTAAATTAGAAAGATGAAACCCCGGATTTAAAAAAACATTTATAAACGATCGAGCCGATTAACGAAATTTACGGGCGTTACATATCGTAAAGCTACTGGAGGGTCTGTGTAAAGTTTAAAATGGACAATTATATCTACAATCATCGTTTGATTATATGCATAATAAAGTTGAAATTGAAGTGTAGTTAGGACGTTACTAGTCAATATAATTCCCTACTCAAACTCATAAAAATATGTACTACTTATTTTTGTTTTTTATTTTTTGTTTGAAAAATGAAAGTTAAAAAAAGATTTTGGTTTGTTTTGATAAAAAATTGTAAAATCCAAAAAGATTTTATATTTTGCTTTATTTTTTATTACTGAGCCATGCGAATTGAAAATTTGATAAAAATCATGAATTTACCATCTTGGTAAGATTTTACACACGAATTTAAGTTATTGTTTATAAAATTGGTATAAAAAATGGTTTTTGATGTTTAAGTTAAGAATTTTACAAGGGTTTGAGTGGTAAATACTCTCATTCGTTAAAGTAAAATCTCATTCATTATTGAATGATAACGAATGAATGGTCATTCGTTACTTATTCTTCTCGAATGTGCTTCATTCACCATTTACACATTCATTTCACTATGACATAACAAATGAGGACTTATTCGTTAATATGTTAACGAATGAGTAATGAATCAAAGGTTTTTCGTTAAACTTTTAATGAATGAAGGGTTATTCGTTAATTAACTTAACGAATGAGACATTAGTGTGGTTTGGGATGTGTGAAATGATTGTATGGAATATATAAACCCTAATACACAAATGGGAGTCCATTCGTTGAACACTTTTTTTCACGAAAACCTTTCCACATAAACGAAACTCTTGCATATTTTTTCCAGAACAATTCGGATTCATAATAGTTTGATTTCGTCATCGTTGATTGTTCGTAAGGTATAATCGATCTTCATGCTTGATTTAATTTAAGATTTGATGGGATATTAAGGGGTTTGATGGATAACCCCTTACAGGATTAACTTGGACAAATTGACCATTAAGCAGATCATTCACATCAAATTCAGTGATATCAGTTTGTTATCGATGTTGCATCGATGATAACAAATCAATTTCAATAAAAATGATAATGTATTGAGTGATTTCAGAATTCAAAATTAACTTTTTGACTTTCTGGGTTCATATCAATTTTGACTTTGACCATTATATTTCACTGTGTTATTTGAGTTCATTCAATATCACACAGTCGTTATGTTTTTCTTTAACATTCGTTAAACCTGTGATGAATAAGTCTCATTCGTTCACTAAGATTAACGAATGACCTCATTCGTTGGTGTTAAACGAATGAGTGTTCATTTTCCTTAACAAATGTAATTGGTGTTAACGAATGAGTCTATTCGATATATGTACTTAACGAATGAGTCTATTCGTTAATGATGGTAACGAATGTGAATTGTATTCATTCGTTACATGTTAATGTATAACTGATGAGGGTAATTTTGTCAAAATCAATAATCTTTTAATTATTAACATGTTCGTTTATGAAGAAATGGTTGATAATCCACAGATCAATGTTCCCGTAGGTGAAAAAGAGCATCATGTCATTCAATAAGAACAACCAGAAGAAATGCTGGTAGTTGTCTAGTAGCTGACAAGAAACACAACATCTGTGCAGTCTTGGGTCATAATTTCTTTGGTCATGGCATGTTTAGAGATATAATCATGTTCTTAAGACGTTCAAGAATATACCAGGCTATCTCTACAAACCTACCGGTTCACTATAGCATTAGATGACCATTTTGTTTAATTAGATCATATGAATGAATACACTATGAGGCGAATTCAAATAAACATGGGCTAGACTGAGCATAACATGCCTAAATTCAAGAGATTAATTGGGCATCTAGCAAGTGAATTATATGTGGCTCCACCTAATTATCGTTGGATACATGATGACTGTTCCTCTGAACGTGAAGATGGTGATGATGGTGGTAATGCGAGTGACAACAGAATTGATGGTGGATCTGGTGGTCCGGATGGTGGTGATGGTGGTGCAAAGGCACGAAAACATAAAGCTAAGGGAAAGGCAATAGCAGTTGATACGCCTGAGCCATAATGAACCAGGAGGGGTTCAGGTGTACTTATACAAGATCCATAGCAAGAGACACAGGTGGTGGTTTCTACTCATGTTACTCCTGTTGTTACTTCATCTACACTGGCTGCTAGTACTTCTCCAAGTACACCGGTGGTTACACTTATGACTACTGCTTCATCAGATCCGCGTTTCATAGATATTCCAAGATCTATGTTATCTCCTATTCCTTCTCCTCCACAAGCTCTAGTGACTATAAGTCCAACTATTCCAGCAAGACCGATGCAGAGGCCAGATTATTCATTTCTGACATTTAACATACCTTAAGGCCCGATGCAGCTGATTCATCCAAAGTTTGACAACTTGCCTGTATAAAATCAGATGTCCCGGTTATTGAGTCTGATACATATGCAAGAGAATCAAATGGCTGCGGATCGTCAATTTCAGGAGATTATGAGGGCATATCAACGACAAATTATGAGAGCTCTTCAGTTTTTGCAGAAGGAGAACGGGGATTTGAGAGCACTAGTTGTTTCTCAGGGGGAGAGAATTGAGAAATAGGATGAGATGATCCTTCAGCTTACATGTAAAGAAGATATGCTAACAAAATTGGAGGATCATGATCATGACAAGGATCCTGAGGCAGGCGGTGTTGATAAGCAACCATGTGCCTTATCATCTGGTAATATACCTGCCAAGGGGGAGTCATCGGGAAAGGAGTTAGTTGTTTACCATGACTCAACTGACGTACAACCCGTTAACACTTTGAAAGTCAAAATGGTGTTATTCATGGATGAGAACGGGGTTGTAATGAGCATAGTGAATGTGGATGAGATCAAAGAAGGCGAGTTTGTTGATCATTCTTTGACAAAAGAACAGATCACATTGCTTCTTAATTTAAACAAGGAGGATGTGGATGAATTGAAAAAAATCAAAGGATGTGGAGGTTGAGGATACCGAGGAGGTTAGATTTGATAAAAGTGTTTCATCTAGGAATACTAATTATGATGACGTAGAGATGGAAGACGTGACGGCTAAGTAAATAGATACGTTTAGCCTCATCTATGCCCACCTTAGTCTACAGACGATTGTGGCACGTAGCAGAAGAGTAAAGTAATAATCGCCCTAGTATAGCTACTTGTGAAAGAGTCGGATGTGTCAATGAAATCCTTTCACCTTGAAGGGATAGGCTAAAAATCAAGTGCGGTGTTGTGGCTCTAAACACTTGATGTTTCGGAGAATTCCCCAAGTGTAGCTTATAGTTGGATGGCATATACTATTGATTTATAAATTGAAATTTAATTTTAATATTTACCAAATAGAGCAAAATCCAATTTTACTAGATTTAATCAGGACAATATGATGAACCATTTCATCTCTCAGGACACTTAGTTTTAGTAACCTATTAAAATTAAGTTTGTCGCGATATATATAACCAATTTTATGTTAATAGAAAATCTACTAAGTTATCGTATTTTGAAAATTAAATTTAGTTTAATTTGCAAAAACGTAATTGGTTATTATTTTTTTTGAAACAAATTTGCCAAGTTGTAAAACTCCTTTTAGAACTTGTATTAAAATGATTGTTTTAATATTTTAAAACTCCAATTAAAATATATATTATTGGTATGAGGTCGGTTATGATATTACATTTATAAAATACAATCAACCAAAAAACCAAGAGAAAATGTAAATGTTTATAGCAAAAAATTGTTCGATCCTGCTAGAGCCTATTAGTAAGACCGTACGGGTCACGGGGTCACAACACACAAACAACCACAAGGATGGACTTGAGTGAATCCAATTTTCGTTTTAAGCAACTCCCAATGACTTCGCGATTCCTGTTTAGCTTCCTTGGTCCTTTGTCTTTGGATCTTCGTTTATTACATTATCTATAAAGGAATCACAATATTTGTAACATACATAAAATAAAGAAAAAACCCTAACTTTACAACTTTGAATCACCAATATGGCCAAAACCATAAAAACCAAAAACCAAATCAACATAAACAACCACAAAACAAAGTCGGACTAGATTTACATATTTTTTAACAGTCATACAATAAATCGGGCAAGCTTTTGGTCAAATAAAACAAATAAAATTTTGACCAAAATATAAAGTTGTCCTAAAAAGTTAATTAGATCATAAACTTTAAAACCATTTGAAGTTTGTGTTCTAATTCCGGTAAAATGACTGGTACCGACTCGTATGTTGTAACCAAGGCTCAGATACCACTGCTGGGTTTTAGTGGTTATTAGTCAAACTTTATTATGAAAACCGGTTTCGATAACATAGCGGTGGCTAGGTAGCGGCACAAGGCAGCAGCAGCGGCGACACAAGGTAGGGGCAGTGGTGGCGGCGATTTCCCCAAATCACTATCTCGGTCCATATTTATCGGAGCATAGCGGTGGCTGGGTAACTCAAAAGCCCGGTCCATATTTATTTGATAAATAAACGTTACTATCTCGTAGATATATGTCAATACCGGTTAACTAACTTTAGCGAGTTTGATGTTTGTTTCCCATGATGTAACTCTTACGTGTCATAACTCGGTCGACAACGTTAACGTAACCGAACCGGCCCATAATATTCAACAGTGCCAAGATCCATAAAATGTTTTATATAAGCTACAATATGAATGAAACTCTCTGGTACAGAGTTAAGCAATTTTCTGAACCAAATCTTTCTATTCGAACGATTTCCCCAAATCACTAGCCCTAGATGAAATTGAGATTATCGTACTTGCAAATTCATCTATGGCATTGATGTGCTAAAAGTAATTATTAACTAAAATTACGCTAATTTAGACACTAAGTAATAATTCTAGACTTTTAACTTAACTAAAACTACTAACCGGCAAGTGAACCGGTCGACTCTAGTATAGCTAATTAAGTCCGGATGTCGAACCCACGAGTCTCTTTTAATTACGTAAACTAGCTAATTAGACTTAACTATAGACATGACTTATTTGTTTATATTTATTTAAAGGGGTTTTTATTAAAATACTAATTTTAAGCTATTATTAAAAACTATTTAAGAAAATATTAGTAAATTAAACGAAAGACAAATTTGTTGATTTTGGTTGATAATGAAAAACTATCTAGGCTAGAATCCCCTAAGTTTCAGTTGTCAATAACCGGGAAAATATTTAGTTATGGAACTGAGATCGTAAAATAGACGCTTAAAAGAAAACCCGCACAGGACCCCTGACCCTTCTCAAGAAGACACATATGGGTTTCCAATAAGTTTTAACACACACCAGTTTTAAAAACAAGTTTCCTTACGGTCACCTAATTAAT
The DNA here is from genome assembly GCF_021521415.1 of Bidens hawaiensis. Lineage (NCBI taxonomy): Eukaryota > Viridiplantae > Streptophyta > Magnoliopsida > Asterales > Asteraceae > Bidens > Bidens hawaiensis. The sequence goes on along the minus strand of NW_027504165.1, from coordinate 13,160 downwards.
TATGAACTAGTTCCTTTATACGAAATCCTACCTTACAGCATGGAAATCAAATGCGGTTTAATATATTTTATTGACTCGATGGACAAAATTAACCAATCAAACCTATACGGAATCCTTACGAAGAACTACATCTAGCAAGCTTGATCACCAAAGACCTATCAATAACCTAGCAACTTACAGCTATTTAGGTCAGCAACACACTTAGGTTTATTTGATTAATAAATGTTATTCCTATGATCTTATTGCAAGTCAATCATAAAATAGTCAAAAATACAAAGTAGATGACCTAATAGCAACACATCGTACGACAAATAATAATCAAGGCAACTATGAAATAATAAAACTCATCAAACCATCCTAAATATTCATATGCATCAACTCAATATAATTAAACCTTTTACTAGTTCATAAAACCATAACGTTTAAACAAATCCCGAATCAATCTCAAACATCAACAAAGATTCATCACGTGCCTAAGTAGTCTATAAAGTTTAGCCAATCATTATAAAATCAAATGAAACAAGAAAGATAGAATTCATGGTGAAAAATAATGTAAACGAAAGATTAAAGGTGATAAAACTCGTAGTCTTTGTGCTTGAACGAGAAGCATTTCAACAGATGATTCCTTTCCTTCAAACCCGTCAAATATTGCAATTCTAAGCTCCGGGAAACACCAAATTTGGCTCTGGTTCGTAGGGTATGCTTAGGGTTAAGTTTAGAGGTGTTTATATAGGTTTCAAAGGCCCAAAACTGATCAAAACGCGGGACATTTTGGAAAATATGGGTCTAGGCACCGAGCAGCCACCACAGGCCCCTATGGTCGCGTGACACGGCGTGTCCAAGGGGTGGGAGCTGGGCCCGCCCTGTCCGGTTCACTCCTGGTACGTTCCTGGTCGATCTTGATCCCTCCGGTTCTCCTTTTTCATTTTAGCTCGTTTTTCGCCCTTTTTGAACCACGATCAAGTTCCGGAACCTACATTACACAATTATGTTAGTAATATACAATTTCTACATAAAACCGATCAATAACTAATAAAATATTATATAAATTATACAGGAAATTATATATATTTAGCATTATATCAGGCATCTCGCTCTTTTATCTTTAACGTATTGAATTCAATTATTTGAGTTGCACTCTTGCTTTCTTGACCCTTTCAGCCCCAATGAATCTGGCATTCAAAGACACCTAAATTTGGCTTGTTATCATCAATTTTTCCATTTGAAGAACCTGCATGGATTCTGGCATTGCTTAAAACAAATATGTAATCGCCGCATTGTTGTTCCTTGCATCTGTGGCCACCGGTGCTGGGTCGGTCGGCTCAATTACATCCAACAAGCCATGAAATTAAAGGTTGCCTTCAATTTCACCTCCCGTAGGGTGTAATTCGTTGGAGTAAGCAGTGAGCGTTGGAGAGGAATCAGGGTGTAGTTCTCTCTCGAATGAGGAGGAGGTATTCCCAAGGCTGATTGGAGAGCGTACTTTCTTGTGAATCAATTATCAAGATCTAGTCCTTTGGATCAAAAGAATGGGCAATAATCCTTTGCTCATATGCCAATTGTGAATGGATATCAGATCAAGGACATGATTAGGAGAGAAGTAACAGAAAGGAAAAGTTTATTATTGAGTAACTGAAAAGTGATTACAATGAAACGATTCTAGCTACATTACCTATAATCCTAACATTAACTGCTATAAACTGACTCTAAAAAAAACTAATTAATTACAGAACTAGTCCCTATAAGTTTACAACTATCACAAACAAACTAAACTTTTTTTTCTAACATTGGAATGAACACATTTAGTCCCTTAATTTCTAACAGCATGTTCATATTTGTCCATTTAACTTAAACCAAACAATCAAACAAACATGGTTTACTTATCCGTGTTGGTGTTGGTATTGTTTGTTGTTGGTGTTGGTGTTGGGTTTTTAAACCAAACAATCGTGGTCTAGGTGGTTTTGTTAGGTGTTGGTGTGGGTATTGTTTGCTGATTTGACTATTAGATATAAACCCTAGCAATGGTTTTAGATTTCTTCATTCTGGTTGTCTATCTTGCTAATGTTTCCACCACCATACCCCTTGACTTTGGAATCGCCACAGGTACGTCAGGGTTTATTTATATATAGTATGATTTAGATTTTTTGTTGTGATATTTAGTCAGAGTTCATGGTTTTTAAGTTGTTTAATTTAGTTGTGAGTGATTATCTGTATTATAATATTTAACTAAGTCACAATTTTAAAGCTTTTTGGTTGTGTTTAAAAAATCGATGATTTATCTACTATTTTGCAAAGCTTTCTGGTTTGTCTAATTTGGATTTTTCATTTCAATTTCTCATTTGTTTATTAAATAAATGAAATTTCTACTTAGTAGGTTGTGAACAGTTCATTGAACGTTCGGTTTGATTGTACACCCATTTAAAGTAAAACAAAAGGTTCATGTAAAACAAAAAAATGACACTTTGCTAAATTTATATTTTTCTCATTTATTTTGCTAAAGTAAGACAATGATTTCATTCTAAGATATTATAATGTATTTTATTTTCTTCATTTCTCAATAAAATCAGCATATTATTTTATTTTATTTTGTCAATTTTCAGGTTCAACAACTAATTTCTGAATTAAACGTGACTTTGGCTCATGAAATCGTCATCGAGAGTGACGTTTGTGTTAGTGCATGATTTAGCGTCCGAAGCTGATTGAATGGGCTATGGGTAGTTTAGTCATTGTATATTGATTGTAAAATGACCTATTCGCTAAGCATGTTTAGTGAATAGGGTCCATTTGTTAAGACTAAAGGGCCATACGCAAACATCCCATTCAGTAGCCTAGGTGCACATACGTTGTCTGTGTAGCGTATGTGGCTCATTTGTTATCTAAGAGAGCCCATTAGCTAAGAGTGTTTAGCGAATGGGAGGTCATTCGCTAGTGGAGGAGCCCCATTCGCTAGTGTGTTTCCAGTGAATGTAGGTTGCCTATATATTGGCCTTTTCTAGAGAATGAACCTAGAGATTCGTGCCATTCTTTACTATTCATACCGTTACCATGCTGGATTCTCTCTACAATGATAGGCTGCCTCGAGGTTCACATCGAGGTAGATCAAGCTTAATCGTGTGTATGTATGCATGTGTGAATCTATAATTATTCAGTGATTATCAATATATGGACAATAATTTGGCTCGATTGTTGTTCTATGTTATTTATTGTCTCGTAGATCTATAATGTATCAAATTGCGACTAGATCCTGGCTCGTATGACGTTTCCATAACTATTATCGGAGCATATGGTTGCTTGTGATACATCAATTCGTTGTAAAATTCTGATCCGAGACGTGTTCATCGTGTTCTTCGACTTTATGTTACTATTTGATCAGTTTGAAAGATGATTTAATGGATGAATGCTGAAATTGATGATTGATCGGCGTTTGTGATGTGATTTCAAACCTTCGGTGATAATTTGGTGGTTTATTATGGTGATTTGAGTGAGAATTGATGTAATCAGCCATTGACAGCCATGGATGGTGCTTGATTTTGAGTTTCCGGCCATGAAAACCGTTTTTCCAGCCATCATAACAGTATTTTTCGGCGAGATATGGTTTTTCAACTACGATAACTGCTCCAACCTCCTGTTCACTATTTTTCATTTTAAGTTGTCCACTCGCTAATGTTTCTTGCCATTCGCTATCACTTAAGTCATATGTTAAATCCTTAATGTATGAGTTCATTCGCTATGTTGCTTAGCGAATGAGGTCTATTCTAGCGAATGTGATCTCATTCATTCAATTGTCTAGAGAACGAGGACCAATTTAGCAATTGTCCACAACCACATCAGGTACGTTGGCTTTATCAACATCATCATTGGTTTTCCTCTTCTTTGATGCAACATTCTTCTCAAGTCTAGCACGTGGATCTGCTAACGCCATACGTCTAGCTTCCGAATCTGACTCAGTCGCCTCCGGATCCTTATCAGATGTTTCAGAATAAACCACTTCCTTCTGTGTACTCTGTGTAACCACTTCTTTCTTTACCACCTTCCTTTTCTTCTTCTTAGGTGTAACAGTTTCAGCCTCAGATTCTAATTCAATCTTTATGAACCTTTTACTACCCACCAACAGGAACAAAATCTATCATCAATCTTTCCTCTGCTTCCCTATCCGAGTCACTACCATCCTTTATCCATTTTTTGTCGGATGGAGCCTCATAATCAGGATTCGACAAATGACCAAATAATCCCCTAAACTTAGGAATTTGGTGCTCCTTCTTGTTCTTGTAAGAAACCAGCATGGCCAGATTATTCCCCGTCTTGTGATCTAAGAAAATCACAGGCCCTTCTTTTTACACAGCTAGAAATAACTTGTCTACGAACATCTGAACAAATCTTGGATACTGTAACCACTATTCCTTCCCGAAATTCAGCTTCATATTATCCAAAACAATCCTTTAAAAGTTGTACTTTAGATTCAGACATAGTGCTGCAATGGTGCTCATTTGATAGTCTAATATCTCGTCATAACCACCTTTACGATGCCCCAAACAGTGAACTACTACGCGTACAAGAAACTTGTAAGGTCTGGATAGAGTAGTCTTCCTCCCTTTTTCTTCTGTGGAGCCAAGATTAGGGTGTAAAACTCCAATTGAAGGTTAGTCCCATGTTCCCTCATGTCTTTTACACCTTAATTGGCCATAATAACTCGCTTATTGATCGTTAAATCGCGTGTTGTAGGCTTACCGGGTGGCTGTCAATTCTAACATTTTCGGGGCTGGTTTGGTTAAGGTTTTTGCACCAAAATCTTCCTAGGTATGTCTAGTATAACATACTTTAAAATTATGTCCATTGGTGTTCGTTTGATTGGTCAACTAGTTGTAGATTGAAAACTAGTTTTCGGTTGTCTAGAATAGTGATTTGTTGCGTTTAACACGAGGGATGAAGTAAGTGATGACCAAATCAGTTCAGATAGCTTCGGTTTAATGTACGGGCTGTTGGAAAATGATTTTTATAAGTATTGGGGCTGGATTGGTTGTCGGTTACTCAAACGGGTTGGTACAACGCGCATTCACGTTTATTGAATAGTTGGTGCATTGTGCTTACGAGTTACCGACCCATTTGGCTCGTGTAGCGTCGTGTTGACTTGTTGGCTGTGAATTTATCATATTGGGTCCACACAGAGTTGATTTGGATGTTAATTGCCTAAACAACTCTTAAATGCACATGTTAGTATCACCTAGTGCTTCCGGGGGTAATTTGGGAATTCTTTATTCCCGGGAGTATCTAAGGGTCGTGTTGGTAAATGTAAGGCCCCGAGGGCTGTTATGATAGAGTTTGATGAGGTCGAGGCTTTAGGTAACTCGAACCATGTTAGAACGTCTCGTAGGATAAACGAGTCCTTTCGGTGTCGTTATTAATGATTATATGTAAACCAATAGGGGTTTGAGTTGTGGGGATACTTAGGGGTTCTCTAGCTCTTGGTGACCTCGTGCCTTGTGTCCGGTGAGTTCATGATTCCCCTTTTTACTCTTTTAATGTTTTTGGGCTAGCATGCACACCTAAGTGATTTTGCTCGATGAACCGTTTAAATTATTTTTATGGGCTTACTTGCATAGGGCAAGCCTTGGGATGATATTATTGTATGTTTGTATGTATGTTTATACATGTATTATTGTATATCCAATAATTGGCGATGTTAATTAGTCGTTATTGACTAAGGATGTTTACGTATGCCTACTTTGTGTTTGCATACGTTGGATGAGATGTTACGTGTTTGGGTTGTACGTGTGCTCGACCCTGATGTTATTACTTGGATGATGATTATAGGGATATAATTATATAGATGTATACATATATGTATGAATTGTTATTGTGATGATGGCTTAACTGTTTGTATCTCGTTTTATTATAAAATTCTTGGAATGATTATTGTAAATATCAATTATTAAAACTTGAACTCACTCAGCTCAAGCTGACTTTGTGTGCATGTTAGTATGAGTTTCAGGTTAGGAGGAGGATGCATTACCGCTTGGACGTGCACGAGGCTACTTGGACGGTGGAGGGCATATTTAGTCGGAAGTTTTAATAATGAACATTTTTCTTTTAAATTTTTACTAAATACATTGAAATTTGGTTTTGGGCATAATTCCCTGGTTTTGGAAACTTGTTTTAATAATTTTGATTTTCCGCTGATTTATACTCCGAACTGGTTTTTAGAATGAACTGAATTGTTTAAGTATTTTGTAAGTTTCTTGTATGAATACCAACTGTGGGATTCTGGGGATTCGGGGTCTTACAAAAGACAACTTGTTCACCGTCTCACTATATCCCATTATCAACATACACCCTTTCACCATTCTTTTGTCCAAATCAACTTGATTTGTAGGCTGATCTCCAAACTCTAATACTTTACCTATCAATGCCTCATTGATAACAATCTTTTTCCCCTAAACCTCAGAATGTATATCCTACCCGAAAACCCCAGCTTTCTTCCAAAACTCCATAACAATACTCTCATACGGTTCAACAGTGTGTGTCATGGCCTTGAATATCCTTGATCTTTTCAAAAATGGCATCATCACTGCAAAATTCATCAAGTAAGAATGTAACTCAATTTAACATTTATAAACAAAAACCCTTTGTTTTTATGTCTAAACCAACATATACGTTTACGGATCACTGTTAACGGCCAAATCTGTAACAAATACCCAACAAATCTCACCTTTAATTCCTGAGTTGGTGTGCATATCACCAAAACAAGAAAAATTGGGCAGTATAACGGCTAGAAACTGAGCAAAGTATGAATCAAGGACAGAGAGAATAACAAGTCACAGCGCGTAAGTAATAAACTTATGCATAAGTAATAAACTTATGCGCCGGATATATTCTATATACAGGAGTAGATATGCGGTGCATAAGTCAACAAACTTATGCGGCGCATAACTTATGCGCAAAATAAGTTTGTAAACTTATGCGTTGGATAAGTAAGCAAACTCATATCCTGATAAAATTTTCAATTAACACCCATGCTGTAACATCTCAGATTTTTCGTATTTGTTTAAACCGATTCGAGAATGTAATTCGGATCTTTTGAACTGATTAAAACTTGTATTTAACTTATTTTATAATTCCATAACTTTCAATCATGCTAAATAATCCCTAGAAACCTTTAAAATCGCTTAAAACGGCTAAAAATCGCATTTTCGGGAACTACAAGGACTAATTTTGTCAATTATTTCATATTTTCGTTTAATTAACGAAACTTAAACTCCAAGAAGTGTTATAGCTTGTCCAATTTCGTTTTGTTGGTGTCAAAGCCAAATTTTGTTTGTTATTGTACTAGATTTTCTCATTAAATAGCTTATTTTGTTTCTTAATTTGTTTTTAGCATCCAAATCGCTTATTTTTGGCATAAATCGAGAAAATTAAGGTCCAAGAAAAAGATTATAACTAAAATACAAGTCCATATTCATAAATTACTGATCATGCACCAAATCTACAACTTATTTCATTGATTTGGTCATTAATATCGTATTTAGTTACTTAAACGAGTAAATCTTCCAAATATGGTTCATTTTTGATATTCTTACATAAACAAGACTCATAATCTCAGCCACAAACTTTACCTAAACCCTAAGAATCATTCTCAGCCGTCACCCCTCTTTATGCCTCATAAAATCTTTTGGTTTTTGCATTATTGTTGAAGATACAAGCTTGTTCGTTTGACTTTGCTTAAGTGTGGACCTTTGACTCATCGTTCTGTTGATTATTTCACTTTCCGAGTAAGTTGTAAACATAGAAACATTCATATATATTCCCTAGTCAATAACCTTCAATCAATTTTGGTGGTTGAAGGGTGTTGACTGGTCAAATCGTTTAAAACTCGTTAAAGGACAAAATAGTCAACTAGTTTGACTTAACGTTTTCTCATACTTCTGGTCGGATTCAACATTCGGTCCAAAAGACTTTTTTTCTCATAACGTAATTTTAAGGCTACTGACCAAAACCCGACTTCCGACTCGCTGTTCGGATTCTGGTCAGTACCAGCTCGCTTAAATCTTAAAACAAACAAAACTTGAGTTCTAATTGTCCGTTTTGATTAATTCCAGCAGCAACGAGTTCGTTTTTATTTATACTATCATATAATAAAATCTCAGATTCTTAATTGCTTATATTATTTGACGTGTAGTGGACGACTTGCTTATTCGTTAGCTCGCTTATTCGTATTTATATTTGTTTGTCGTCAGTCTAAGGTGAGTTTATCATTCCCCTATTTTACCAACTTTTCTAAACATTTTGGGGACATATGCGCACCTATCCGTATTTCATATATATACATATATTCAAACAAATGCATACGTGTAATTGTGAGTGACTTAATCAAACATACGTGCTACTTGCTTACTTGTATTACTATTCATTCATTCGTATATTGGAATTACTATTCATTCATTCGTATAGTGGGTGCTCCTGCTATTGACCAACGCCCGATTCGCTTGGCAACGGTCTACATACTTGTTTATGGTTTGATTATATTTACCGCACTTATCACGTTATGCTTATTTATATTGTTGTGTCAAAACTGGTGATATTCTCACTCAACTTTATGTTGACAAACTCTGTTTTCTACGCATATGTAGGTTGCTTGTATTGAAGATTAAATTTTGGACACGTAGACAAGACCTTAAGATATAATCAAGATAATCATTATTTGAGCTTATATTCATTGTATTTATTGTTTGTTGTAATTGAATAATATGTGTATACTTTGAATAAAATAATTAATTAGATATTGTCATTTATATTCATGACAGTATCTTCGAGCTGTGAGCAATCAGATCATGCCCCGGCATTTCCGCCTTAGGTTGGGGTGTGACACATGCGATGTTCCAAGTACAACCTAATGTCCTTGAACATCAGAAGAATAACTTAAATGGCTCAATTTAGAAAAGATACTGTATATCAAGTCCAAATTAATGACCTTGAATATAAACATTTAGTGTCTTTTGAAATGATTTTGAAACTCAGCTCAGTTCATTGTTCTTTGAAAATCATTAACTCCAGAGATAGTTTATCTAGACATCAAGAGTCAAAAACAAAATCAAAAAATAAAATCCTTTTGGATTTAAATGAAAAAACAGTAAAGATAACAAGCAAATGAACTTCAAGCTATTTACAAACGGATAATCACATATTTTTGTGAGTTTGAGCAGTGAATCATATTGACCAAATCGCCCTTTGGTCAAAATTTTATTTTCGGCTTTATTTTGACTAGTGTTAAGTCAGTCATTAGTATTACTGTCCACCTAAACCTTCCAGCAAATGGTTGAGAAATTTCTGTGATATGGTTAATTTGGTTCAATTATGCAAGAATCTTATGTGGATCCCACCCTTCAGACATAATTTGTATATCTTTATATTGTGAGTTTTCATAAGCATACTTTGTTTTGGATATTTAAAACTTGATTAGCTGTGACTCATGCAAAAATAATAAAGCAAAACAACTCAGAATGTTAAAATTTTCTCTTTTAACAAAATAAAAAGATAAAATAAGTTGAAGTAGTATAGGCTTTAATCCCTAGTTCGATACATGACTTTCACACGCTTGTGCTTATGGTATACGCAGAGGAGATCCAAGGATTGTACGAAACACCAAGAAAAATAAAGCAGAATATTCAAATCTTAACCCTCAGGTCGGATAATCTTATCGCGCAAGAGAGGATCCAAGATTTGAACAAAAATAAAGAAAAAATAAAGTTGAATTTCTTTGCAAAATAAAATGAAAAATAAGTTGTATTTCTTGCAAAATGAAAGCATGCACACACACAACAATCTTTTAAACTTTTCTTTGCTTAAAATCAGATATTAATCAACTTCAAGATGTTTCCCCACTAGATTCTGCAGTATTTTAGTTTATATCACATACTTTTTCGTACTTATTTGTTTAAAGGCCTTACCAATGCACTGATGCGATTAAACACACAGTCTTTTATGCTTACTTTTTACTAGACTTGGGACCAGATGATCAACACACTATCATCTTCCCTTTTTGCTTCAAAACTCATTTTCTGAGGAGCAAACATATTTGAATGTTTTTGACTTTTTGGCATTTTAAAATGTTTTTGGCATTTCCCAATATATGAATGTTTTTGGTTTTTCAGAAAAAATTCTCTCCCTAAAATCAAACACTATTTGAATAACTATGTACAAAAACAAAAATTTACCCTAATGTATGAGTTCACGGGATATCATAATCTAGTATCTCGGTAACACTCTTTTCCCCACCGCCCAATACTTTTATACTGTTAAGCTTTAATAAGTAGTTAAAACGAGTTTTATGAAAGCTATGGTAAAAAGATCAGCTTTTGGTTCATCGGTGTGAATTTTGTTTACGGTAATCAACTTCTTTTCGTAGCAATCATGAATGAAGTGATACCGTATTTCTATATGTTTCGTTTTAGAGTGATTTTACTGATTTTTAGTTATTGAAATTGCTACAGAGTTATCTACAAATATAGGAGTAGTCATAAAATTAGAACCATAGTCCCCGCATATGTGTTGTATCCAGAGAACCTGAAAGCAGCAACTGGAAGCGGCTATGTACTCAGCTTCACTGTAGATAGCGACACCGTGGTTTGTTTCTTGCATTGCCGCGTGACTAAGCTCTTGCCAATGAATTGGCAACCTGCAGTTGTAGATTTGGCATTCAGCTAGCAGCTCCCATAGCCCGAATCTGAGTATGCCCTCAGCACAAACTCATCATCTTGCGGATACCAGAGACCGACCCCCGGACATCCCTTAAGATAACGAAGAATACCCTTAACGATCATGAGATGTGAAACCTTCGGATTAGACTGATATCGGGCACACAAACATGTGGCATACATGATGTCTAGCCGAGAAGCAGTGAGGTACATCAGTGAGCCAATCATGAAACGATAGAGAGTTTGATACACCTTCTCCCCATTAGGATCAGGGCCAATCCCATGATTCAGAGGTAGAGGAGTACTGATAGCCGATGCATCAGTTATGCTGAATTTTGTCAGGACATCATTGACATATTTCGTCTGGTGAATGAAGACCTGAAAGACGTTGCTTGATGACGTAGGATATACGTACGGATCAAAATGTTATCGCATGTACTTTGAAGTGCGGAATCCGTCAAAGATGGAAGAACACAGAAACATTAAAGTCATTTTCATTAATGTTATCAATCTAATACACAAGATATGACAATTATAGGCTACTTTCTCTCTCTAGGATGTGACAAAATGCAAAAGTGTTACTGTTCACGCATAAGTCAAGTTATATATAGACTTGACAAAAGTATCACATCCAACGGATATGTTATACGGCGCATAGTTATGCGTCGCATAACTTTGGATGCTTGACTTATGCGCTACGAACCTACATCACATACATTTGACTTTTAAAGCATACAGAACAAACTAAGACCCTAGAAATAGTAATTATGACTCTACAAACTCCCCCTTGGATGTTTCTAGGTCTTCAGGTTTCATTCCTTCATTCCAAATATCCTTTCCCTGTATTCTCTTCCCATATCTTCCCACGAATGCTTTGTAGATGGCTTTTGATTTGTAGGGATTGATATACCATTACCTTTATACTAGTACTTTGACCATGAATCTCGCTTCCTGTTCTCCTTGATAGTTTCTCTCCCGTTCTTTCTCATTGCGCTCATCTTCTTCTCCCAATTTCTTCCATTTTCTCTTCCACACTTGACCCGCATGTATCTTGTACTTGTGACAAACTTTAACAACTCGATGATACTGCAGAGCTGATTCGACATCTTTTGTGCTCCCTCTGGATCTTGTGCTTGAATAAAACGTCAATGTCTTTCCCCGAGCAATTGGTTAACCACATGGGATCCATAACATCAATAACATCCCACACACCATCCCTGTTAAAAACTATCACAGCCTCACCCCTTTTCACATCATAGTACCACCAGTTAAAATAATCATGGAAATCCTGCTCCATCGGGTACATACGAATGATCTTCAGAGTCTCTGGCTTCTTATACCCCCAAGTTTTAACAAAATCTTCTATTTTGGGATCCTTCTTGACACGAGACACTGTAGAAACGGTTTATGAGGTGTCCAACTCCTGAAGTTACACTTTGCTTGCCTCTTGATAAAATCCCAGATTTCCCTAACAAGGCCTCGTTTAGGATAGTACAACAACTCTTTATCAACAATGTCGACAACGTCCATCCAGGGTAATGATTTAAGGTCACACAGTCTCTCAAAATATTTCACCCTGAATGTCCTTCGTACCGCAATCTTCCTTATCTTCGATAAATAGGCAATACTAACCACTTGCGCGAGCTTTACCTCATTTTCCTTCTTATAATACTTGGCAGATTTCAAGTATATACGTTTAGGCTCAATCTTTCTCCTCTCAAACCAATCAGCCTGCTCCTGACTATTAACTTCATCCTCTTCAACAGATTTATCCTTATCTCCTGGAACTAGATTACCCTGACTATCAAACTCTTGGCTTATCATGTCAATCTCCTCGTCAAATTGTTCATCAAACTCAGGAATCTCATGATCTGCATTAGCGTACGTCATAGGTTCTTTCTCCAACTCTTCATCCAGTATTGGTTCATTTATAAGAACGGTATCCAAATCACCAACCGTATCCAAATCCTTCTCAAATTCAAACAAAATTCATCCTCATTGACCTCCAATAATCTAGCAATGTAAGAACGAGCCATCTCTATCTCACCCTCCTCTAACTCTTCTCTAGTAGCAGTAAATCTAGTTGGAGGTTTGAACGACAAAGGTTTGACATCCACACTTCTAACTCTTCTATATTCCCACCAGGATTAGTCTCCCCTGACTTGGTTAGCAGCTACAGCAGGTTCAAAAGCATATTCAGCATTAACACTTGAATCAGAACCAATAAGAACACTAACACCTCCACCCGCACTCGGATCGTCAGGATTATCGTCATCAAAACCATCACGAGTCGGTGAGTCTCCATAATCTACCTTTTCTTCATCATCTTCTTCTTCCTGGATCAACAATAGGTTCAACATCCTCTATAGTAGATAAAGTCCCAACATCTTGAACCTCAAAATGAATAACAGGTTCATCAACTTTACCTTTCCCCTTGGCATCCACCTTATCTTGATCATACTGTACTTTGAG
>NW_027504164.1:0-32114 GCF_021521415.1 Bidens hawaiensis | reverse complement strand
TTTTTTTCTTTAATGGCTTCTTTCCAGACGATCTTCCAATGATTCTTGCCATATCATCATTACTTCTATTGATCAGCCCCAATCTCGCTAATCTCTCACCTCACATTCTGGTAAGGAATTCAGAGATCTCAACAATCTCTTAAAGTACTGAATGCCGTCGTACCGTTTGATCACAAATAGTTTCAGCTCTTTGTCGTACAACCAGCATATGATTCCTTTCTTTGACTCTGCATATCCCTTTATATTATAAGTCTTTCTGAACATCGTTGGCACTGCAGGCTTCTTGGTTTTAACAAACCACTGAGCACAGCCTTCTTTCCAGTTCGGCTGCTCCTCCATACTGTATCTTCTATCACACTCTCATCCCCCAATTCTGATCTCTCAACAGCTGGAATCTCATGTTCCACTGACTCATCTACAATCTCACCTTCTTCTAACACATCTTCCACATTAATCTGTCTCCAATCCTCTCAATCTCATCCATAGGCAACACGTCATCATCATCCATCAACTCATCGTCCTCCTCCTCATCCAACTCCTTCAACGCATCAATAACGTCTTCAACATCAGCGTCGTCTTCCACAACTACAACATCATCACCATCTGCATTTGTAGACTCCCCCTCAGTTGTGGAGGCTCCAAGAGCCTGAGAGGTTCTTGGCAGCTCATCACCTGCACCTGAAGGTGCATTGGGATCATCGTCATGATCTTCTCATCTTTTCGTTCTCAACTCATCGCCCCTACACGTCTTCTCCCCCTGAGATGCCAAGTAATCCTTGAAGGCATCTATTATTCGTCCATGTTCTACCAGGAGGGCAGCTTGTAGTCGATTGGATTCCACTAGGCGGTCAATAGTCTTTGACTGTTCAGCAACAATCCGCTCTAGCGAAAGAATCCTCTCGGTATCTGAAGTAGGCAATGGAGTTGGTGGAACATCAGCAGAAGTGACCGCAGGTGGTACACTTGGTAACCCTGCAGTAGAGGTGATTGTCGACTCCACAAACCGTGCAACTACCACCGGTGGATTAAGCGGTTGAGGTGGTAGGGACACAATTGTTGGTGCCGACGTCTCGATCGCTGAAACCTGTGCAGTAGTAGGAATAAGAGACATACCAGATAGGGCAGGTGGAGCAAACGTACTAGTCTTGAAGATTCTCCAGCTCCCGAACCTATCCCTCTCTGTTCTCTTCTTGAGCGTCTTAGCACAATCTGTACTGCCTCCTCTTCATCTACTTCATCCTCATCCTCCCCCACAGTTCTCGGCCTCTTTCCGTAGTCCGTTCACGAGACACCATAAGTCTTCTTGCCTCAGCAAACGTCTCGTCTAGATCAGAGTCAGCTACCGAAGTAGCTGCTCTGGTAACATCCATAAACTGAGGACCCGAGACATTCATATCAAACAAACCATGTCCACTAAAGGCAGCATCTAGATCAACGTTTTCAGCAGTGGACACAGCCTGAGATATAGTAGCTGGCACAGCAGCAGAAGATACAACAGGCGCAGCTGATACAGCATGAGGTGCTGCCGCCTGATGTGGTTGCGGATCCCTGAACTCGTCCCCTCCTGCAGGAACATACTCCGGGTTAATGAGATACCCGAAAAGTGGAGTATGCCTGGGACGCCGCTCAGGGTTGCTTCGAGTGCTCGACGTTCTGCACTGAGCAAAGATACGTTTTGTTACGCACTCAACGTATCTGATAGGGCGTCTTTGCGGTACAGACGGAGCGACATGATTGATAATCATTTGTAGGAACCGAGGATACATAATAAAACGCTCGCGCGCCGTCGCCCGTCTCTGACGATCAATCTCGTAAAAGATTAGCTGACTAAACGAATATCTGCGGTTGTAAGTCAGCGCAATCATAGCCGATTGCATCGTCGCACCCATCCCATCTGTTCCTGCCTTTCTGCCGGACATGCATACTATCAACACATGCATCAAAAAGCGCCATTGATCCAGCAGAAAGCCTTTCCTCCTCTGCGAGTCCCCCAGCGGACCCGAATAACCCATCCTTAAGTAAGCTCCGTCACGGAAAGGAGCTACGAATTCCGTTGGGTCGTCTCTCGTTTCATTACCGAACTGCAGAGCCAACCGTATGTCTTCCGAGGAAAACTGTATGTCTTGACCATTGACAGTTGCTCGCATCACTGGAGGCTCAGGTCTGCAATCATAATACACCGTCTGCCAGAAATCTTGAATGTTGGGCAGAGATATGGGTAGTGTATTAGTGATCGCGTGAAAAACTCGTGATCGTTGGAGAAATGTGATAATCTCCCTATAGTCTTCAACGCCTCGTGCGTCTGGATCCAAAGTGATGTATTGGTTATGGGCTGGGAAGAATTGTCGTTGCTCATCACCATCATCACCTCCAGTACCTCCAACAGCAGCCATATCTGCACAAAACAAATCAAGTTAGAGACCATAAAACCATCTCACAAGTTCGCTGTGTACCATATGCGAAGTTGTGATGTACAGGCGAATTTATAGTTGAGGCGAAGTTGGGAACAACTTCGCTTCATCTGTAAGTTCGTCTATAAACTTATAAAAAATTTGAAATCGGCGAAGTTATGTTCAAGGCGAAGTTATGGATAACTTCGCCATAGGCGAAATTAAGCTTCAAGCGAAGTTGTGGATAACTTCGCTGAAGGCGAACTTAAGCCACTGGCGAAGTTGAGAATAACTTCGCGTAAACCTTAACTTCGCCTGAATCTGAAACGGCGACTGTTCAGATTCAAACAAGTGTTATCCGACGTTTCGGACCGATTTAACGATCTAACAATGAAGTCCAACATATTTCAATGGTGTTAGGACGAAAAGGTCGTCCATAAACACGTAACGTGAGGTCGGAAAACTTGGTTTCTAAGGTTCGACGACCCGAGGTCTCGAACCGGGTAGAACCATAACGAGAAAGATATTGACCATACATACCGACAATGAGTACTAGAAACTGAAATCAAGGATCGAAATCGAAGATAACAAGATCGCGGATAATCTGTTTTTGATATTATCTTCGCCGGAAAGTTTCAATATATGTTACTGTTCCCGTTAGAAAGTCCTTATATAGGGCTGAGTTGGTTCAGGCGAAGTTACGCATAACTTCGCCAAGGCGAAGTTAAGCACAACTTCGCCGAATTCAACAACTTCGCCCGTAATTTTCAAAATCAGCCCTTTAAGTTTGAATAATCCTGAATTTAACCTTAGAAATTACCAAAAAGAGTTAAACAAATATGATCAAGACCCAGTAACCAACAATAAAATAATATAACTACAAAAACAAAAAAAAAATCTTAGAAAAATTTTAACGAAATAAGGGATCAAATTTCAGTCTAGTCAGGGACCACTACGTTTTAGAAAAGATCCTAACAGGAATCATACTAACGATGTGACTGTCACTTAGATCCGTGTTTGGCTGTATTATGACATAGAGAAACAGGTTGTAAGCATGTAAATAACTTAAATGGTTTTCATCGTTTCTGTGATACGGATTAAGGTTCAGTTAAGCTCAAAATTTAAGTTGGCAACATCTCAGAGATAATGACGTCTTCTATCTATTCTCAAAGCGTATTTGGCTATACCCAAGTCACCCCGAATTGACTTCGACCCATAGTGTCTGATTAACTTGTATATACTCGTTGACTGCTTCCCGTTCTCTTCTTACTCCAGACATGAGAAGTCTTGATTGTTACTATGTCTCATAAGTACTAAAGATATACACACATTTTTTTTTTTTTTTTTTTTTTTTTTTTTTTTTTTTTTTTTTAAGCAATCATTCTTATTGACTTCGGAGTATTAAGCTACTGCAAGTCCCGAATCTGGATCACTGCAGTGTCTTGAAATGCTTTCTTCACGGGAATCAGATTACTCAGGGGCTCGTGTATGACTGGGTAGTCGCTTTTCTGCCTATCATTCGGAAAGATATGTATGAAGACATACAAAACTCTTAAGGAGTTTCCACGTAAATTCGAGTAGTTTAAGTTAGTATCACATACACTTTTACGCACCATAAAAATTACCACGACATACAATGACTGTTCTAAAGCCTTTTAAGCCTAATAACTTCACTAGTTAAGCACACACGATTAGTATATATATCATTTTCCAAGGTTGGATCAATTTTCTGTTAAACACAGCATAGAACTTCATACGAAGTAACAGACTTGAAAATTAATTTCATTTCCCTTTAAAAAAAACTTTAAATTCAATCGCCCCAATCACGTCAAAGTCGTCAGGTAAACGGCTATCCTGAAGATCCAATGGATCAACTGGACCGACCACATACAAGTATGTGTCCTTCTTACTAAGTATGACCGACTAATTTTCAGCAACTGAAAGAACACACGTCATAGCTGCACCGGTCACTTTCAATCTTCCGGTTAATGGCTATCCTCATTCTCTAAGTTGAAACGAGGACCAAAACATATCCTAGGATATGTCCATCAAACTGAGGTAACCGACTAATTTTAAGCAAAAATGACCCATGTTTTTTTTTTTTTTTTTTTTTTTTTTTTTTTTTTTTTTTTTTAAACCAAAGACATGGTTACTCGGGATTGATCATCCCGTTTAGCTCAATTAGGTTTTGAAATCTGGATTTATCAAACGCTTTTGTAAACAAGTCAGCAAAATTTTCAAGTGTATCAACTTTTTCGATCTTGATCAGTTTCTTCTCAGCACAATCCCGTATGAAGTGATGACGAATGTCAATATGCTTAGTTTTACTGTGCTTCACGGGATTGTTAATTACTGAGATGGCGGCAGTGTTATCAATTAAAATAGGAGTAAGTAAGAAATTCAGACCATAGTCGCGCAATTGTTGCTGAATCCACAAAACCTGAGAGCAGCAGTTGGATGCTGCCATGTATTCAGCTTCGCATGTTGAAATTGCAACTGATGTCTGTTTCTTGCACCGCCAGGAAACTAATCTTCCTCCAAGAAACTGACAGCCTCCTGTTGTTGACTTCCGACTCTGATTACAGCCTCCATAATCAGAATCTGTATACGCCACTAGTTCAACGTCTCCCCCTTTTGGATACCACAACCCTAGTTTCGGCTTGCCCTTAAGATACCGCAAAATCCTCTTCACACCTTTCATGTGAGATTCCTTTGGGTTTGCCTGAAAACGAGCACAAAGACAAACAGAAAACATTATATCGGGCCTAGAAGCAGTTAAATACATTAATGAACCTATTATCGCCCGATACAGAGTAGGGTCCACATCTGCGTCACCATCTGATTCAGCGCCCAACTTGTGATTGACGCAGATTGGGGTGTCATATGGAGAACTGTCCTCCATCTTGAATCTCTTCAGCACATCATGAACATACTTTGTTTGATGAATGAACATCCCATCCTTCTTCTGATCAACCTGTAATCCTAGAAAGAAGGTTAGTTCACCCATAGCACTCATCTCGAATCGTTTCTTCATGACAGCCTCAAAATCCTGACACATGGATACTCTTGATGCAGCAAAAATGATATCATCCACGTAGACTTGAACCAGTAAGAAGTCACATCCTTCTCTCTTCACAAACAGCGTACTGTCAATCAATCCCCTTTCAAAACCATTTTCCAGCAAGTAGTCCGATAACGTTGAATACCAGGCACGAGGTGCCTGATGTAACCCATATAACGCCTTGCTCAACCTGTATACGTGATCCGGAAAGTCTGGGTCAGGAAAACCCGGAGGTTGTTCAACAAACACAACCTCATCAACTTTCCCGTTAAGAAACGCGCTCTTCACATCTAACTGAAACACCTTCATCTTTTTAGATGCAGCAAACGCCAAAAACAATCGAATCGCTTCTAACCGGGCAACAGGAGCGAAAACCTCATTGTAGTCAATACCCTCTTGCTGATTAAAACCTTTAACAACCAGCCTCGCCTTATTTCTCACGATAATCCCCTTATCATCTCTCTTGCACTTGAACACCCATTTCGTGCCTATAGCATGCACATTCTTTGGTTTTTCAACCAAGGTCCAAACTTCCATTTTCTTGAACTGAGCCAACTCTTCTTGCATGGCTTCGACCCACGAGCTGTCCTTTAAAGCCATTTGATAATTCTTTGGTTCAATTTGGCTTATAAAGCAGGAGTACAAACATTCATTCATTATACCTGTTTCTTTTATACTTGAATAAACACAGGTGTGCTCATTCAGGCTACTTCTGGTTTGTACACTCGAGGACACATCACCTATAACGTTCTCCAATGGGTGATCTTTGTGAATTCTCGTGGTCGGAACAGCACTGACATGTAAATTGTCTTCCAAGTTCGAAGAGATCTCATCTATGGTTGTTTCTGGCTGAGAGTGAAAAGGATTAATAAATTCATCTTCAGTTGAGGCCGCAGGGGTATCGATCGTGTTTGATGTGGAAGGTTGAGATTTCTCAAAAATCTTATGTTGCAATATATTCTCTTCCTCATCAAGTATCATCTTCGTCACAGCTCTTTCGTCTTCTTCAGAAATTTCCAAATTAGGTACGTTAAACGACTTAAAAAGTTTAACATAGTCAAACAGCTCAGCAGGTCCATTGCTTGGTTTTGGCGGTTGGTAACTAGTAATGTCGGTGTTACAAACCACCTCCACCTTGCAAGTCGACGTATTGAAGACCCGTCTGTTGGGAGTCCCAACAACATAACCGACAAGGATTCCCTCATCAGCTACTTCACCAAATTTCGAATTAGTCTTCAAAATCGAACAAGGAGACCCAAATGGTTCAAGACCGCACAAGTTGGGCTTCCTTCTGTGCATAAGCTCGTAACAAGTTTTTCCAAGTCTCTTAACGGTTAACACCCGATTCAGAACATAGCAGGCTGTAGCAACTGCTTCAGCCCAGAACATCACAGGAAGCTTTGAGTCTGCCAGCATAGTTCTGGCTCCTTCAATCAACGTTCGGTTCTTCCTTTCAGCTACTCCGTTCTGTTGTGGAGTATACGGAGCGCTGTATTGATGTTCAATTCCCTTCTGAAGACAGAAAATTTCCATCTCAAAGTTCTTGAACTCTGTCCCATTGTCGCTTCTGATGAATTTAACTGATTTACTCATGACGTTCTCGACTTTTGTAATTAGATTCTTCACCATCTGAGTCGTCTCGTCTTTCGTTTTCAGAAAATATACCCACGAGTATCGCGAGTAGTCATCAGTGATCACCAAGCAGTAAGAGGTACCTCCTAGACTTTGTACATTCACGGGACCGAAGAGATCCATATGAAGTAGTTCTAGAGTACCGGCAATTGAGTTAATCTTCTTGGTGAGATGGGATTTCTTGTGTTGCTTTCCCTTCTTGCATGCTATACATTTGTCTTCAAAGTTAAAACTTTTTAAGGGAACGCCCATCACAAGCCCATTCTTGACAATGAAGTTCATCTTCCGAAGATGAATATGTCCCATTCTCCTGTGCCATAATTCTGATTCTGATTCGCTTGCCTTTGTCATTAAACAGGATTCTCCGGTGGCCATTTCAGTAGACCTCATATCCATCACGTATGTATTCGTTTCACGTGGAGCTTTCATTACTATCCATTCTTCTGGTATATGAAAACCAGGCTTCAATACAATCGCTTCATTCTTAGTGAAATGGACAGTGTATTCTTTATCACAGATCTGCGACACACTCAGCAGATTGTGCTTTAATTCCTCCACAAAATTTACGTTTTCAAGTGTCATTCTCCCATTCGACACAGTTCCTCTACCGGTAATCCTTCCTCCGCTTTCACCAGCAAAACTAACTCTAGCTCCCTGAACAGGTTTTAAGTCTTGCAACAAGTGTTTGTTGCCTGTCATGTGCCTGGAACAGCCGCTATCTACAATCCAAAGATTGTTTGCAGCCCTGTTCAACTGTTCCTGCACAATAAAACAAAGAGTTAGAATCTTGGGACCCAAGACCAATTGGTCTTGGATCGATACGTCCCGTACCCTGGCTTTCTTAAGTTAGCATCAGGATAATTTCTGTAAGTCCTGTTAGGGAACCTCCCTGCAGATTGTGTGTAATGCCTTCCAATCCTTTGAGAATTGAAGGTGCTATATCTTGAGGTTTGGTTGTAAAACTGAGGTTGGTTTTTATGAAAACTTGAATTCGTTACATTTTGGCATTTTTTAAAGTTTTCATTTTTAGCAGTAACAAAATGACGCTTATACTCAGTTTTATTTGGCTTTACACCTCTTAATTTCGGCTCCAGAGGGCAATCTGCAACTAAATGCCCTAATTTGTTACATCTAAAGCAACACCGACTCTCCAATTTCTTGTCAAATGTTGGTTTGGATGTAGAGGTAGTGTTACCAGCCGTTCGTCTCACATAAGGTGGGACGTACGGATTGAGTGGAGAACTCTTTTTTGAAACTTTATTTTTATCTCCATCGGTGGGTAACCCTACCTTCTCTTTTGTCTGATCAGATTCGGACAACTTATCCGAATCCGATGAGACTGGACTCAAAACAGAATTATTCACATTAGAAACTTTCGAGCTTGTTTCTCCACAGCTAACACTTGGTTTTGTAATCTTGATTGGAGTTGTCTGAGGAACTTCGAAATCGACAGATTTCTGAACACTCGGATTATAAGTATAGTTGTGGTTAAAGGGTGGTGGAACTTCATTATATCCGATTCCTCCCCTCTTTGCAGAGGTACCTGGATCACTCACGAGGTGATCAAGGATGGCTGAGGAATTCCTGAACTGCTCAAGTTTGCGGTTCAGTTCCACCACCTTTACCTGGTGGTCAGCAATCTGTTTATCTCGATCAGCAATCACTTTAGTTTTTTCTTCCAAAACTTCATAACTAAGATCAATTATTTCAATTTTCTCAGCAAGTTTAATTTTTAAGCTTTGAACGTCTTTTTCACATGCTTTTATTTTAATTTTATAACTCGTTTCTCTTGCTTTCGTAAAATGGTGATCTTCTTTAATAGTTTTAAAGTCAGCATCTAAATGGACATACTGATCAGTTATTGTTTTAAGTTGCTCAGACAGATTCTCACAACTAGTACAAATAGTTTTAGGACTTACCTCGGAGCGATTATCCTTGTCATCTGCCATGAAAGCTGTTTCTTCTTCAGTAGCTTTCTCAATTCCTTCAACCTTCTCACATTCTTTAGCTTCAGACTCAGCCATGTTTGCTTGCTCACCAGAACCACTTGAGCGTTGATTCCAGTTGTACTCTCCTGCCTCTCTGGTTAACATGGCATTTATTTCTCTGTTAACTCCTGAGTGTTGTGTAGGTCGACCTTGTCCTCGTTCAACCCTCTCATTTCTGCATTCCTTGGCAAAGTGCCCGTACTGTTGACAATTATAGCACCTTACTTTGGACTTGTCGAACCCGGGCCGACCACCAACAAACTTTCTCCCCGTCTTATTCATGAAACGCTTGACTCTCCTCACTATCATGGCCATTTGCCATTGCAAATCCATCTCCTCCAGATCATCAGCATCGATCTGGTCATAATCCTCATCCAGAACAGCAGGGTCCACAATCTTCCCCTGGATGTAGTTTTCATAGGAAGCAATAAATGATGCATAGACTGCAAACTGCTCTTCAGCAGATTTTACACTCATAGGCATCTTGGAATAACTATTGCTAGATGCATTTGCAGAAAAACTACTTGTGGATGCTTGAGGCTTTGAAGTACTAGATCCTCCAGCAACGAAACATACATCACCATTCGTGTTTACAGAAACTTTTCCTTCATGAGACGAGTCAGAGCCTGACTCCCCTTTCGAGTAAAAGGCAGCAGATTCAGGCCTTGTACTTGAGCCTGAGTTAACCTTAGCACCATACATACCAGGGTCTTGTATCTGATCTGTTGGTGTTTCCTTTCGAACCATATTAAGCTCATAAGTTCTGAGCTTGTTTACTGCCGTTTCAAGATCACAATTTGGAAAGTCTCTGTCTTCCCTCATAAGGACGGTGTACATTTCCCACTTCGGTGGGAGAGCATCGAGAAGCTTTTCAACGATCTCTTCTTCTCGGTAAGCAATTGAATAATTGCTGAGCTCTGTCATTAGATGATAGTATCTGGTGATAATATCATCCAGTGATTCGTTCTTCAAAAATTTGAAGACGGAGAACTGGGTTTTTAAGAGTTTGATCTTTGATGCACGTATACCCACATTCCCCTCGAATCTATTTTCAAGAGCATCCCAAAGCTCTCTCGCAGAAGTGTACTTTCGGAACGTATGGAGAACCTCTTGAGGAAGTGCCATTGTTATCGCAGCATGGGCCTTGCTTTCGGCCTCGTACATTTTCTTCTCTTCGTCCTCCATTTTGCTGTACTTCTTAACCACATCGCGACCTTCGTATTGCGCAGTTGGAGGGATATATCCATCCTGGATGCACACCCACATTTTGGCATCCTGGTATTTGATGTATTGGATGAATCTGTCCTTCCATGCCACGAAGTCAGTTCCCTTCATCAGCCTCGGGGCCTTAGTGGCAGACCCCGCTTCTACTTCCATCTTGACCAAGTCGGAGATATTGATCGACGACATCCTTGCAAAAACCTGAAAAACCTGAAAAAAAAAAAATATTAAAACAGCTCAGTTGGCGAAGTTAAGAATAACTTCGCTTGAAGGTTAACTTCGCTGAAAGAGAACTTCGCTGAGATCTTAAATTCGCTTGATTTGGGCGAAGTTAAGAATAACTTCGCTTAGCTCTGGCGAACTTATGAGTTGAGCGAACTTGGGTTTGAAGCGAAGTTGCGGATAACTTCGCTAAGGCGAACTTATGAAGTGAGCGAAGTTGTAGTTAACTTCGCTAATCCTTATATCTTCGCCAAAAACCCTAATTCCAGCGACGGCAACTTCGCCTGAAGAATGGTAACTTCGCCCGATGAACGGTAACTTCGCCCGTTGAACAGGGAAGTTTGTTCAGATCTGTTTTCGTCAATCCAGCAGCTCCCGATCAATGCAAAGGCTTGAAAATGACTGTCAAGCACTAGCAAAACTCAATCCCAACAAAAACACGTCCCGCGAATAGGTCAAACGAGACGTTTTCTACACCCGCGTGAAATCCCGAACCTCACAATCGAGCCGATTGGCTCTGATACCAATTGTAGGTTCCTGGACGGATCGTACACGGGATGTCTCTAACGACGCAGGTGCGGAATCCCTGCGTAGGTAGATACGAGTGTAGAGTATGTAGAGATTGAACACACAAGCAATAAACCAACCACGTTATATTGATAACAAACACGTGACCCGAGGTCACCGTTACAGACTATGACACGTAACTTGGTTACTGAAAACTGAAACGAAAACCCTAAACCAACAACCTTAAACTGTTTCGTCTGAAACAGTATATAAACACGACAACTTCGCCACAGGCGAAGTTGTCAATAACTTCGCTGATTCAACAAGTTCGCCATAGCGAACTTGTTGACAACTTCGCTGATTCAACAAGTTCGCCATAGCGAACTTGTTGACAACTTCGCGCATTACAAAACAAACATAAACAAAACATAATTACATTACAGACTCGATTACAAATGCTAGACTATGAACTACTGACATACATGTACCAACAACAAGATTCCAGTGATGAGCCGGCCGAGGATCGAACAAAGGCCAAGCATGACTTGAAGAGGAAAGTGGCTGAAAAGGGCAAAGTGATAGAACTTGAGGAGGAAGAAGAAGACCAGCCGCCCCTAAAGCGCTTGAGGAAACTTGGGGACTCCTAGAAGTCAACCAAGTTTCTTGTCAAGTCTCCCTCACAAGACAAACCACCCGACCAACCAAAAATCACCAAAGAAGCCCTGGCCCAAGCCCTCAAAACACTAGACGTAACCAAGATACAAATCCCTACCTATAAGCCACCAAAAACCAGAAAGAAAACCAAAACCAAGAAAACCAAGACCCTACTCCATGACTCACCAGAATCCTCACCTGAACCCTCACCAACAGACCAACCAATTTCAATATTCCTACCCCAAATACCTTCCTTACCACACTCACCACCACAACAACAAACCCAACCCGAACCTTCTCAAGTCTCAACACCACCTACCCAAACAACCACATCCATATTCACCTCATCAGTTTTCAGCTTACCAATACAAACAACAAGCTTACGGAGCAAAACCGTCATTACCTCCCCAACCCAAACCTTCACACCACCTACAACACAACCAACACCACTCACCACTACAACTTCACCAATCATTACCCAAGCCATCACCCTACCTTTGCCAACAACCTCACCACCCATTATGTCCACCACCCCACCATCCACCATTATCTCACCAAAACCCATTTCCCGAGGGATGTCTTCGACACCTCAAGATCCTATCCTCGATAGGATCGTCGCACTGGAGGAATCCGAGGGTGGAAAGAGAAATTGTGCTCCTCAAGTTCATTAAAGAAATGAAACAAAAGGCGTTTGAGGATGAAGAAGAAAAGGCGGCTCTGAGGGAAAGGATAAGGGTGTTGGAGGAGTAGAAGGAGGCAAGTGACGCTCTTGCTGAAAATCAAAGATTGTTGACAAACACCTTCCACACCCGAATCCAGAATCTACAAGCGTTAATGAACCGTGAGGCCTCTGAAAATGCTAATCTGAGAGCAGATCACACAAGACTTGGAGATAGGCTGACTACACTTGAAAGAGACTTGCCAAGTGCTAGTGCTCTCAGATCTAGTGTAAACAAGAAGATAGAAGATACAACGAGAAGGTGGGATGTTGAAAAGAAAGCTACAAACTCAAGAGTTGTAAATTTGGAAAATTAGCTTGCTTCCTCCGCCTCTCTCGATACGTTCAGAGCAGAAGTGGAGGCCATACAAGGAAAGATAAAAGAGCAAGATCGTCTGAATGAGCTACAGCTCAAGACAAATGAAGACATGGTAAGCAAGTACCAGGCGGCCTCAGACCTCATCTCATGGGCATTCAAAAAGATGAATTTCATGGTCTGGAGGATAGGCTTGACGCCGTGTTTGGAACTTGGAGAAGGTCTGGTGAGACTTCTCAATTCGGTGGTTCATAGCCTGCCGCAGGTCCTTCTGTGACCATGCGAGGAGTTCAAGCTGTAGTATCTAAAGGAGAGGTTAGTACAACAGGGCGGCCAGTCTAGCGGTGTTGGTGGTGGATATGATGGTGATGATGATGGTGATGAAGAAGATGATGATGAGGAAGAAGATGACGACGATGATGAAGTTCATGATAGTTTTGATGAAGATGACGATAATTATGATGAAGGTGGAGCAGGTGGAGATGGAGGGGCCGGGGCAGCAGGAGGTGGAGGTGGAGATAACACTCAATCACCTCCACTAGCTCAACATGACGTTCAAGACCCTGCTGCTCACGACTCTGCTGGCAAAGTCTGGGAACACGACACACAGATTACTGACATGTATAAAGATTTATTTCCTGATGACTTTGTAGGTGCTATGGATGACTTTATCGAAGCAGGAAAGAACTTGGAGCAACTTATTGATCAGAATACGGAGGCGAGGGTTGAAGACGATTACATCAATTACTCACCAAATCCAGACACTCCTCCTGCTCAAGTTCAGGCTACGGAGACTCCTGCTGCTGATCCCGTCTCCACTCTAACAGATGATCTAACATAGGAACTACTAAAGAGAAAGAGAAAGAATCATATAGTGTCAAGTCTTGCATGCGCCAACGATCTCATCTATCCTTACCACGATGATTCGCTGACTGTATATGCAAAGTATAATAAGGAGAACGCGTGTTGGGCGATTAGGCGATATAGTGGTGATCTAATTTATCTCAACCATCATGAGCTGAAGTCACTACCAGAGCTTGACCTCAATTATCTTCGAAAAGCTCTAGGTCATGGTGCGGTTGGGAGCACTCTGGATAGTTGGATCCCAAATTATCTTCATCGACAGTCGAAGGTCGATTACAAGGAGTTTGAGCCAAATAAGAGTTGGAAGTACAAGAACCCAAGAGACCCAGTCACTGGAGAGCCACGAACCATGTGGAGATACAGGGCACCAAAGAATTGTCATATCATCTACCATGGAGAGCCCTTTGTTCCCAACATCCTCCGAGACTTCACAGGCTGGGAATTTGACAACACAATAGGGGAGGCCATCATACGCTGCAAAGATCTGCCTGAGATTCACGTATTTGACGAGCATGAGCTAATGGGGTTGCATATAGAAGATATCAAGAAGCTCTACAACTCACCCCTGGGAACCGTCGAGGACATTGGTCATCAGAACACAGACCGGATGGTGGAAGCCTTCAACAAATTTGTTAGAAGAGTTGTTGAACTTCCACTACCCGAGGACGGCTGGCTAGATTATGACACCGACGGGTTCCAATACTAAAGACTAGAGGGAGATTGTTAGGCCCCTTTTGTATGTTTTAGTCTTTTGTATTGGTTCGGTTATGTATTTGGGGCCGATTGGTCATTTTGTATGTATTGGGCCACGGTCCATTGTAAAGAAGCCCATTGGGCCTTAGTGAATATAATTCATGCTTCTCATGCATGCCACCCTATAAATAGGGAGCATGCCATGAGAGAAATAACCTTTTGCAAAAAAATCTAATTACACACTTTCTCTCCTTCTCTCGGCCCTCTCTTTCTCTCTTATTACACTCAACCGAACATAATCTCTAGATCCGAGACCTCTTGGTTGCTTAGTGTGATTTCCGCTAGCACTAAGTTAAGTTGATCCAAAGACGTTGTTAGATCCACCCGAATAGGGACCTACACATACTCAAGAACAAAAGAAAATAAATTGGTTCAAACAATAAATTCATGACGAAAATAATATATTCAAACCAAATAAATAATAATGATGTTTTGATGAGTAGGTGTTGAAACCGGATGCTCTCTACTCGAACCAACGGCCTTCCTCTTCTTGTTTCTTTCTTTTTGCGTGCTGTCCCCTTTGTCTGATTTTCTCACCTGATGCGTAGGGGTCTCCTCCTCATATTATCACTAAAACCTTTTTTATATTAATAATTATTGCCGACATTCCAATTACTGAAACAAAACCCTTTCTTTTTTTTTCTTTGTATTCAGCCTACATCATGTGTGCAAAGCTCGTTGATCCAGTCCATGTTCAAAAGCACTAAACAAGCCCAATATAATAAACTCTATAGCCTACTACATTATTTCTTGGTTCCTGCCTACATCAAATAAATTGTTGGAAGGGTTA
Source organism: Bidens hawaiensis (assembly GCF_021521415.1). Lineage (NCBI taxonomy): Eukaryota > Viridiplantae > Streptophyta > Magnoliopsida > Asterales > Asteraceae > Bidens > Bidens hawaiensis. The sequence goes on along the minus strand of NW_027504164.1, from coordinate 16,998 downwards.
CATAATATTATTATATTTTAAATGTAAAGCAAAGAATTCAATCACTAAAATCACTTAAACGTTATGTGTTAAAATAGTAGAATTCTATTTATAATAAAATTATAATAACATATCAGATATATTAATTTTTCATGAACTTAGTTTAGTATTGATAAATACTCTTTTTAGCTCGTTGACTCATGAAATCTTTAAAAACTCGCATATGAACCAAATATTAATAATATTCAATAAAAACTTGGCTCACAAGCACTTAAAAGTGTAGAGAATATTTATGTAATAATATGTATATTTTAGACCATATCACTCATTTTCATTCAACCCGTTATGACCCAGCCCGACCTGGCCGTCCGTTTGCGTTGCTATTATCCATACAATTTGGAATGCAAGTCTTTTACATTATAATTTGCCAATAGAAAATGAGATGCCATAGTGTAGATATAATGAAGAATTACCCATTAGCAGTGTTCCTCACGTCCAAACCAAACAAATTGGCTGCTTCTTTAAGAGCCTTTCTCCATTTTCCAACCTCTGATTCATTCTTATGTGTGGCAAGGGCTTCCCCAACTGATCCAGCTTGTTTACGCACATCAGAAGGATCCACATCATAGAACACGGGAAAAGCAGTATGCCCATTGGTCTTAATGCACTCCATGATCTTCAGAAGCTCGTTTAAGCACCATGATGAAGGTGCGTAGCGTTTGGAAAACACAATAATATAGAATCTGGAATCTTCAATGGCTTGTAAGAGCTCTTCACTGATCTCTTTTCCTCTCTCAAGTCTCTCGTCATCCTTGAAGGTGTAAATACTTTGTCGATCAAGAGCAGCATAAAGATGATCAACAAAGGTCTTGCGTGTGTCTTCACCACTAAAGCTCAGAAACACATTATATTTGTAGCTTTTGTTGTGATCACATGAACTTGAAGAAGCCATCGATCGAAGGTATGCTAATACTTGACAAATCTATGAAGTGCAAACCTGACCTATGAAGTGTAACCGGTTGTCAGGTGATTAGTTGGTTAGCATGTGCTTCACTGAGTAATTATATAGATCCCCTCTTGAAAGGGGGGAAACAAACAGAGACAAATTTAAAATCTGTGAGCATTAAGTTTGAAAAAGACAAGCGAATATCTTCCAGAAATGTTTAAACAGGTGTAATTTTGAAATCTGTAAATTATAATGTTATAATTAGGCTGAAATCAAAGAAAATCACAGCAGTTGACTTTCCATAATATGTATAAAAAGGATGCGATTCTGATCTCATTACTCTGGAGATTTTAGAGAGGATATGGACACGATGGGCACACTTTGAAAACACAGAAATGCGGTTTAATTTTAAGGTTTACATGTGTTGGTATTCCAGTATTAGAACCGGAAATAATAAAATAGAAACAATAAATGATAACGGTGAACCGGGCTTGTGTTTGACACAATTCCCTTAAACAGATTCGCGGTCTGTTCCCAGGGTACTCCGGTTCAAAGCAGTAGCGGACTGCCGCACTTGATCACTTGTCTGAAACGAAACCGTAATAATGCTGCAGCGGAGAGGACGAGAGAGTTGTGTGTTTTCTCGGGTTGTATGAAATGAAGCATTTCATCTAGTTTTATAACAATAAAACTCATAACTTATTGTTGACCATTAGTGCATAATAATAACTAGTAATTATCATAATAATGGTCATTAGTACAATGAAACTGAAAGATTATTATCATTACTGATTAATGATCATTAATATCATTGACTATTCAGTTAAGAGAAACTGAAATTTAATAATCATTACTGAATAATGATCATTAATGTCATTGACTTTCAGTTACGAAATGCACCAGCGAGCAGTCTCAAAAAACAAGTGCAAAAAAAAAAACTACCTCACGCGAGCCCAGGTTTTCGGAGTTGCATTCGTGTCCGCGGATGTGCGGGCACGCACGAGCTCGAAGAATTTAAGTCCAGAAACCCAATTTTGCATCAACAGTTGACCTTTGGTCAAACTAATGAATTCTTGATTTAATTGCTCATGGTATAAGAAGTTTAGGAGATGTGTATAAGCTTGTTTCAATGATTATAACTACCTAACAATCATTAAGAAACTAAATAGGGAAATGACTATAATACCCCTGTATATATAAAACCTGTCTAACAGTTCTCATGTACTAACAGTCACACTGCGTCCTTCATGTATTTGAGTAACTAAACAGCAATACAATCTAAAGATCGGATCGACATCATCCACTAGCAGTTGATAAGTTATCAGTAAAGCAAAATCAGAGCAGAATACACCAGAAGCACAGGTAATTAACACGTTACACATTTGATTCTGATTAAAAAAGATATATATATATATATATATATATATTAAGCATGTGCCCTGCACCAGTTAAAATAAGAATATTTTGAACTTTACTTCCTGTTGACTTTACTTTAGTCAAATACTAGTTGTTTTACTAATTTACCCCTAAGCCATTGCTTAGTTGCAATTCTCCAATTTCATTGAGGAAAAAGTTATTTGGTGGAGTTCCAAACTTCTATTGACTTGATTTTGTATTATAGGATGGTTTATGGTAAGTTCAGAAGCTTTTTGATGGTTTTTGACAAAAAGGATATTTTGGTTATTATGGAACAGATGGTCAAAACTGGCAATTCTATTAGGTTTGACTTTTTTGGTGTCAACTTTGACTTCTGGAGGAGCTATGAAAGTCAACAGAATGTGTATATAAAGATTTGGAAATCTATTGGTCATAAAAGCTGAACAAAAAATTGCTATGACCATAAAGGGTAATCTCGTCTTTCTGAAAAAAGTTTAAGTCGAGAATTCTTTGTCCAAATCTGAAATTTCAGTTAAATCTGAATTTCTATTGGCCAGAGTTGACTTTCGGAGAATGTGGACTTCTTTGGTTAATAAGTCAAAACTTGGTTGAACAAGAGCTGGAACTGTTTCCTGATGGCGAATAGTATAGTTAACAGAGTTATGCTTGAGAAATGGGGTGTCATGGGTTTATCTAAATGGTAAAACGAGAAACAGGAATTAGATAAGCCCGGAATAGGGCCCAATTGATCAGTTAGAGTGGGTTGAATGAAACACGAAGGAAATATAGTGAGACCTAGTTAGAGATCGGTTGAATAAAAACAATTGAGCCTGGTTTAGTCAAGTGTTGAAGTGCAAACAGTTCTGGGCTAGTTATGTTACACTGGCTATTAATTAAAAAAAACAAAATATTAGAGCCCAGAGGAGCATTGCTAATTGCCGATGCCTTTGTACTCGTTTATGTGTGCCGAGAATAAGCAGTATTGCGATCGCCGGCCCTGGAACATACATTGGAATTACAATTCTAAGTGGGCCTTTTTTTGATTATTTTGCATTTTAGAGTTGCGATTTTGATTTGTCATAAAACGTATGTCTTTAGGTTTGGTTTATTCGAACATCTTGCTCAGTTTCTTTGTCCCAAGAAAGCTTTATCATTATTTAACAGGTGTTTGTATTTCAGGCGCATTTCGTCTTAAAAGAACACGTGAGGAAGTTAATTGGAGAAACCGAGGTCAAACTCTTTCACTATTATTAATACTGAATTTGTAAGTAACACTAAGGGTATGTTTGGCAAAACTAGCTGGTGGCTGGAAGCTGGTGACTAGTGTCTGGAAGCTGGTAGCTAGATGCTATAGTTTTTAGATGTATTTAAGTGTTTGGCAGAGTAGCTGGATCTTTTAATAAATGTATAAAATGACCAAAATGGGCATAATTAAAAAACAATAATATTAAATATACTTATTTTGGAAGGTTATTTAAATAATTAAAATACTAAAAGCTTGTAGCCCTTTTCAAACGCTACTAGTTGGAGCATTAAGCTTTTTCTCGTGACCTAAAAGCTTCAAGCTCCTTCCAACCAAACAAGGCTTTTAATAAAGTATGAGCTTTTTCTTAAAAGCTTGAAACCCCTAAAAGCTCCTTGCCAAACATACCCTAAATGACTAAATTATAATGAAAACAGGATTTCAGGCGGTTTCCTACTCTGCAAACCGCTCTCCCTGCCGCTGCGGGTGAAGCATTGGAAAAGTTTCGTGAAGAGAGTAAAAAGACAGTTTTTATTTTTAGACTAGTAAAAATGGAGTCTTCATATCTGACCGTCAATTTTTTTCCAGAAGCTTACAAAATGGGGCCCACTCCTTAACCTGGAGACTGCAAAAACCCACCTGGTCCAGACCCATACCCTTAGTTGACCGATATGCAGAAGCATATTTCAGAAGGATCAGGTCAAACGTGTCATTGTATATTGGTATGGTATCAGATACACTGAGGAGCATGATACCCAAAGCGGTTGTTTATTGTCAAGTTAACGTGGCTAAGCAAAATCTATTAAGTTACTTCTACACGCTGGAAGTCAATCAAACTTGCAATGCTTGACTAATGAAAGTCAACTAATTCTAATGTGTAAAACTTTATAAGAAAACATTATTATGCATTAAGTTGTCTATTCAAATGAAAAAGAAAACATAGCGCTTCGTTCATTTATCCAAAACATATATCAACTTACAAGAAGATTCATTAATACTAATGTTCAACAAAAATTATAGAACAAAAAGGTTTTGAAGTTAGCATATGAGCAAGTTATTCATTTCCGTGGACTGTCCACTGTTTCTTTGCATTGGTGTAGATAATAGATCCTACAGCAGAAAAGAAAAACATAGACGTTTAAAATATATAATCTCAAGATCATTGTCAAGTCATTTAAGTTATTCATCCAGTTGTATTTTTAGTTGAGTTAGAATAAGAGAAACAAATATCTTCCAGAAATGTTTAAACATGCGCTAGCTAGAAATAAGTATAATGTAATGTTTGTAATTAGATTAAATTCAAAGAAAATCACAGTAGTTTGACTTTCCATAATAGTCAAACTGTGTTCCCTAGTTTAAATATAACAGAAAGCTATGTATAAAAGGATGGTTTAATATTAAGGGTTCATCAATTGACAGTTGACCTTTGGTCAACCTTTGAATTCTTAAACGTAGACGCAGAAAGGTCAACTTTGAATTCTTAAACGTAGAACCAGGTGATTTGTGATCAGTTCAGCAACATCAGAAGCACAAGTAACATGTTACAAATTCAGATCGATTGCATAAATATTTACAAAAATGCCCCTGATGTCCGCTAAAAATAAGAAAATTAAAATAACTTTGAACAATTAGTACTTGCATCCAAAATATTGGATCCAGAAATGAAAAAAACCGGAAAGACCAACCAAAATAACCAAACCGAATCAGAAACCGAAGGTTAGACCAAACTCTTGATTCGTTTTGGTTTTGCATGTAACTAAAACGGAAAAAACGGAACAGGACCAAACCAAACTAATAAATTTATTTAAAATTTATATAATTTATAATAGTTTAATATATAGTTAACCAAAATGTTTTAGCCCAAATATACAATAATCAGTTAGTTATTAACTAACAAAAAAACTTAGGCCCAAATTCATTATTTCTAGCTAACCAGAAAAAGTAAAACTGAATCGAACCCAAACCAATAACCGAAAAACCTAAACCGGTCGATTTTCAAAAACTCAAAAACCGACACTTTGGTTTTTTGTCCAGTTTTAGTCCAAAACCGAACCAAACCGACCCAAGCACACCCCTAGAACTATCCAATGTGCTAATTCAATACAAGATGACTGTCAAAGTCAAAATTCTGATGTATAATGTTTTCACTACCTTTATTTGTATTTATCCAATTATTTACATTAAAGTTATCCATAATCATATCAATTTCAATTATTGAAAACAAAATAAGGCTAGAGTACTTGTATCCAATAGGGGTGTGCATGAATCCAAAAAAAAATCGTTCCAAAAAAGGAAAAAAATGGAAAGACCAAACCCAAATAACCAAAATGAAGCAAGCTAAGACGGTTTGGTTTTATGTTTTCTTAAAAAACCAAACTCTCAATTCGGTTTCTGTGTTTGCATGTAGTTAAAACCGAAAAAACGGGTCCGAACCGAACCAAACTAATAGATAGTTAACCCAAAAGTTTTGGCCCAGATGTATAATAATCAATTAACTGACAAAAAACTTAAGCGAAAATGCATTATTTTTTGGCTAACGTGAAAAAACTAAAACCGGACCGAACCCAAACCAATAACCGAAAAACTGAAACCAATCAGTTTTGAAAAACTCAAACATTGATACTTTGATTTATTTTAAAATTTAAATAATTTATAATAGTTTAATATATAAGTTTAGGTAGACAAGACTTTTTAGACATCCCCCGTCCACGTCAAGTTTTACCAAATCTTTACAATTATTAAGATTTAACCTCTCGAGTTTGGGAGTCAGCCCAAGGTCAAGGCTCCTCAACTTTGATTCACTCAAGTCAAGGAATTTGAGTTTCTTCATAACCTATCACAAGATGAAAAGAGAACGAAATAAGGTAAACATATATCAGTATAACATTAAAGAATAACCATATTACTTTTCCCTCTTCCCAAAGATGTTCGATGTTGCTGTTAGACATATCAAGTGCAACAAGATTATTTGCTTCAAACGTTTTGGGTAAACACCAGTGGGGGTAGTTGTACCAATACAAATATCGTAACGAATCTGGAAAGTGTAGGCAAGCTTCGTCAATAACAGAACTACCATTGAACTCTCTGTTGTTCACAATAAGGCAAGTAAGTTTTTTCATGTTTCCAAGACCTTCCAAAAAAATACCAGGAGTGATTCTTAGATCTATAAATCTTGTTCGTTTACAAACCTGCAATTCAAGAACAATCATAAAAGTTGAGTTATAACGGATGAAATTTTTGCAAGTTTTATCTCTACCTTACAAATAAATTGGACTCTTACCGAATTATCAGCCAAAATATCTTCAATTTCTTTCTGAACCCATAATCGGCTACGCTTGTGGGCTTGTCCAAATGCCCACGACCAACAATACTCTTGCCCATTTCTTCTATATGGTCATGCATGTCTATGATTGGACCATAATATTGGTTTAAAGTTATAATTAGAGATTTTTGCTCAAGAACTCTTAAACCATATTCAGCATGAAGTCCGCAACTTTCAAGCATACGAATTGCATCGTCTTTCTGCCACCCTCGAAGGAAGCACGTCACATTCAGGAATAATTCCTTGTGTTCATCCTCAAGGCTTTCATAACTTAATTCCAATTTTTTAAGAGTTTCCTTCAATGGAATTGTTTTAAGTCTTTCTAGTGTATATCTCCATTGCCTTTCATCTTTACCGCATAGTTTTGAACCCAAAACTTTTACTGTCAATGGAAGACCAGCAGCATAACTTACAACTTCATTTGAATGTTTTTCATACCCTTGAGTTGGAATATCTTTCCCAAACGCATGCTTACTGAAAAGGCGAATGGCTTCTTCCTCCGTTAAAAGACTGACATTGCGTATCCATTTCACATTATGTTCTTCCAGCACCTCTCCATCTTTAGTAGTAATTATAACTTTACAATCCACATCGTCAAGAACAACAAGAACTTTCTTGCTAGACAACCTATTTTTCATTAAGTTTTTCCCTTCTTGGATACCACTTACGCTAATGTCTTTACTCTTTAATGCATCTCTAAGAATTTGTTCTTGCAACTTCTCCAAACCTAACTGTTTTCCCTCACATTCTCAACAAAGCTTTTACCTTCAAAATCAGTGGATATTTTATCAAAAATAGCTCGGGCTAAAGTTGTTTTCCCTGCACCTCCCATGCCCTTAATCCCTACCATGCGAACATCCTCCAAACCGATCTCTAAATACCGATCAAGATCTTGCACCCTTTGTTCCATGCCTATTAAATTTTCATCAACGTTCATATCAATGGAACGTAACTCAAGCGAAACCCAATCAACAATTAACTCAATGACTTTAGCTTCATGCCTATAGAACACAAAAGAGGATTCAATTAGCTTGATCAAGAACCCACATGAATAATTATCACTAAGCATGTCAATTTGACTCTATAACCAATACATGGGTCGATTTGGGCAAACAATACATTCAATTTCATCTGGCTCTACCCAAAGTATACAAAGTGTTAGAACGGGATGCTCAGAACACATTAGTTAATCTATAATGCGTCCGGGCGAGCAACCACTACCATCACCATCACTCCGTCAACACCCTAACCGCCACCGTCGCATACAACACCACCGTTGCAATCACGACCATGGTCACCGCAGATAATACCCGCTGTTGGCGCCTCTCCACCGTGAATACCTGGTGTTACTAGACATATAAAAAGATGTAGCCTGATCACCTATTTTGGTACTTATATTTATAAAACGACTAATTTCAACCAAACTGATTTTAGTCTGAACCATGATCCCGAGCTCAATTTCATTCAAACAAGTTATGGCCCAATCCAATTCGGCCCCTCGTTCTCCTGGCATTATACACAAACTGAAAAACAAGTACCCATTAGCAGTGTTCCTCACATCCAAACCAGACAAACCGGCTGCTTGTTTTAGAGCCTCTCTCCATTTTCCAACCTCTGATTTATTCTTATGTGTAGCAAGGGCTTCTCCAACTGATCCAGTTTGTTTGCGGACATCAGAGGGTTCCACATCGTAGAACACGGGGAAAGCAGTATGCCCATTGGTCTTAATGCACTCCATGATCTTCAGAAGCTCGTTTAAGCACCATGATGAAGATGCGTAGCGTTTGGAAAAAACAATAATATAGAACCTGGAATCTTCAATGGCGTGTAAGAGCTCATCACTAATCCCTTTCCCTCTCTCGAGTCTCTCATCATCCTTGAATGTGTAAATACCTTGTCGATCAAGTGCAGCATAAAGATGATCAACAAAGGTTTTGCGTGTGTCTTCACCACTAAAGCTCAGAAAGACATTATACTTGTAGCTCTTGTTGTGACCACATGAACTTGAAGAAGCCATTGAATGTATCCTATGCATGAGAGATCATAAAAGATCAGACCTTTTTGAAGAATTATTCACCAGTAAAGAAAGTAGGATAAATTGAATGTTTTAACTACAGCATGTGTATTAGGATAAAATGCTATTAAAGATGTCAATACAATGACCGCATAATGAATTTTCACAATCTTTTTACTTTTTGGAATTAATCTGTCTTACTTTCTTAACTACAAATTGAAGGGTTAATCCTAATTGTTCTTGTTAGAAAATAAAGTAAATTATAAATATTTCAAAGGATCGGATTATCATCATTTCCCAAAATAGAAGATGTGTACAACAATATGACAGCAAAGATTATAACGTTAGAGGCTGGAATCAAGGGATATTTTTTTACTTTTATTTGTTTTTTCCTTGTTAAAGGTCAACACCTTTGTTTGTTTAATTACTTGTCTTGTACCTTTATAAAATAACAAAAGAAAAGTAAAATAAAATAACACGTAACGGGATTTGTTTGTTTAACACGCCACGGGATTTGTTTGTTTAATTACTTGTCTTGTTAAAGGTCAACGCCTATGTTTGTTTAATTCCATGTTAAAGGTCAACACCACGAGTTTGTCTTGTACCGAGGATTCTTTTGTGTTTTATTACTTTTGTTTAATGTTTAATTACTTGTCTTGTTAAAGGTCAACACCTTTGTTTGTGGTGCAGGGTACAAGACAAACTCATGGTGTTAATTACTCGGTACAAAATGCCATGCCCCTCAAAGACTTCTGGATCGTGATGCAGGGCACTTGGGGAGAAATCGAGTGAATTGATCCCAATCCCATGACGTGTGCAGCTATTATCAAAACATACAACATAATCAGGTCTGAACAAAAATTATTTCAATTCCTTATCGCTTTAGAACGGAAATATGATCATATAAAGAGGGAAGTTTTGAGATGGGATCCCATACATCTTGGGTGCGGATGTATCATCACAGCAAGGAGTGGCGGCTGGGTTGGCTACCACCAGACCAGGGGAACCGATCGGAACCAGGTTTGTATCATAAGGGCACTACTGCTCAGACCAGGGGTGAAAATCGAATGGGCCATCATCCCGGGAAGATAAATCACAATTAAAATGCAGTCATTGCTGGATGTCGAAAGAAAAAATTCGTTGGAGAGGGAAGCTGCGGGTTTGGTGGTTTTGCAGGTTCCACCGGAGAAGAAGCAGCTGGCACTCCGTGGGGATCTCAAACCCTTGCATTTTAGATTCTGTTTTTTTAGACCCTATTAAAATACCCTTTTGAATCTTACAAGACATGAGCGATTATTGGGTGTCGCACTGACCGTCAAGTATGGAAGAAGTGACTCATAATACTATGATGTTGGCTCATGGGACTAAAAAAAGAGAAGATTGGTTATGACATTGAAGATTGGAACATCCATCTATCGGTTATTTACGTATTTTATTTTCAAAATTATTTCTTTTCAATGAAGATTTACTGTGTAATGAGCTAAGTGTGGGAATCGAGAGGGAGCCTTGCGAGGAGAGCCATGAGGATGTAAGTGACTTGGTTACTACGGAATTTCACCTCATATCTGATAAACCAAAACACGCACCGTACTCAATCTCCATTCGGGACGTGTCGAGGTTTGAAAATATGGTTATAAGAGAAAGGATAACGAGGCTCAGTGATCGAATTGTGCGTAGGAATTTGTCATACCCAACTAACTTCACCGATGCATTATGTAAGGATGACCACCTCTTGGATTACATACGTATCATACAGTTCGGTAAGCCGAGGATCCGGCACCCAATCTGGAGAAATTGCACGTCCGTCTTCTTTTATTAGCATATTGTGCAATATGATGCATGCATATAACATGCTAGAGATCATGGGTTTTTTCATTGCACGAACCGGTCGACTAAGTATGCACCATCTACCCTTTAAGACACCGAAAGCTCTCTCGACATCTTTTCTTGCCGATTCTTGCAACTTCTTGAACGCCTTTTCCTTGACCTTGACAGGAAATGAAAAGGCTTTCACAAAAACAGACCATGCCGGGTAGATGCCATCCGACAAGAAAGTAGCCACGTCTGTAATATCTCCCGTTGACAAAATACGGACAGAATCGATTGATTGATACCGGAGTATTGACTGTGGAATATGGTGAGGATGGGGTAAGCAGATAGTTCCGGTTGGGGAAAATAAGTAGACATCGACTCTGAATAGCTTGAGCCTTAAAGTGGAAGTCTTCTTGTTTCTAGGACAACTTTTGACACAACATTTTCTTCTAATTCTATAACTTAATTTTAATCAATTAATATTTGTTCCAAAATCAGTTTTAACTCTCTTTAACTTCCTCATACCAGGGCTGTTCAAGAAGCTCGAGGCTTGAAGCTCGGGCTCGTGGCTCGCTTGATAAAAGCTCGATTAAAACTAGTTATAAAAAATTGATTTGAAACATCCTTTGCTGATTTGGATCGTTTCTTAACCGAGCCAAAATCGACCCAAGCTTGGCTCGAGTCATGGCTTATTCGTTTGCTCGATCTTAAGCTCGTTTAACTTCAAAATCGAACTAGAGCCTAGCTAAGTTGCCTCGTTTAATTTCGAGCCTAAGCTCGAAACCACCCTGACTCGACTCGAGAATAGCCCTACCTCATACCTTAATTTCATAATAAAATATTATTTGGGCTTGAATACTGTTTATTACTTTATTTACTAGTCCAAATAATATTTTATTATACTTTTTTTTTCTTTTTAAAGCCTAAATAACAATTATGAAGGATACGTACCTGACGTGCTGTCCATATTTACTCTATGGTGCAAAGTGCAAACTTACTATACCATTCACATTTTTATGGATTATATTTTTTTATTTCAGTTTTACTTTAGAATTGTATATATTTTTTTTACAACCAACAAAGAGAATTTCGTTTTATACCTTTACAATTTCATGTCAGTTTATTCAATTAGATACATTTTTTAGGTGTTAATACATATAAGAAAAGTTAACGTACAAATTAAATTAACGTGTTAATTATGAAAATCAAATAGTGTAATTATATTTACAAGTAGTGTAATTATGTAATTACATCGTAGTGTAATTACACTATGATATAATTACACTACACTATAATTACACTATCTTGCATATATAATTACGCTACTTGATTATCACAGTTAACACATTAATTTAATTCGTATTTGATCTAAACCATATATATTATTACACTAGCTTTAGAGCCCGTGTAACACACGGGATGATCAAAATAATAAATTATAAATAAAGCAAATAAGTACATACTGTATATGAAAAAATGATTACATCTATGCTTATATATATACTATGTATATATAAATTGAATTTATTTATATCAGAAAATGATTTTTTTTTAAAAAGAACATGATAAAAAATGATAATAATAATAATAATAACGCAAGTGCAAAAATATACCTGAGAGCGGTCCATTCATTGGAAGTTTGATTTCCGGTATCATATATATATATATATATATATATATATATATATATATATATAACTGAAAGAATTTTGGTTATGAACGAATTTCAAAAAAGACTTTTCATACAATAATAGTTTGAGCTACACCATGAAAATGATTTTTATAATTTTGAGGGGGCTTCTTGACTTTGCCATAATGACAACACATAAAAATAACACGTTAACATGTTAAATTTTGTTAACGTTTTGCTTCACTTGAGCACAATTTTGTATGACATGTTTCACACACTACATTTTAATCACCATTAAAGGAAAAGTCAATGCTGACATAAATGTTTCAAATTTGATAAATGTTAGAAGCGTTAATAGGCCTGGAGGTAGCATGTCGAAAGTGTTCGTCGTCTTTTCTTAAATTTTAATAGTTGTGGGAAAATAGTCAATTAGCCAAATCCCGAATCTTTTTATTATTTCCAAAAATGTGATTGAAAATAAATTCAAAACCTAAATCACGTTTAAAATTCCAACTTTCATTTGTTTGACATTTTCAATTCAAAACTTTGAACCCGTAACAAATTTGATGATAAATCTACGTGTATTCTCAAACTTTTAAAATTACTCATATTACCCCTTTTTGGCTCGTAACAAATTTTGAGCCAAACGTAGTTAACTTGTACCACACAATCTATTTACCAACTTTTGACACGTAACAATCAAATTTAAGTTTCACAAAGAACCTGAAACAATCATTGATAAAAAGAATCAAGAAACTTACCAGGATAAACTTTATTATATATTATTACATTTTAATATATATATATAGTTTAGTAAATTAACTGAAAAAATAAATGGATAAATTAAAGCATATATTTATAATTTATAAAAAATATTTATTTTTATAAAAATGTATAGCATATATGTAATAAAATAGAGTTAAAAGAAAAGTGAATAATTTAATCATGTTATAGATATAATATAAATGGAGTGTAAAAGAAAAGTGAATAATTATTGATTTATGACATAATTATTAGTTTGGAGGGAAAAAAGTTATAAGGTTTAATCACAAACTGACACGTGTAAATAGTCATTTTACTTTATTAGAATATGTAGAAAGATGTTGAAAAGTGCTTTTGTTTATAGATAACATGGAACAAACAAAAAAGAAATATCTAGACTACCACAAATACTTAAATCGTATATATTTTTCGTGATGGAGTTTATCAAGAATTATTTACGCGTCAAAATGAGTATATTTTTCTCATGCTTTTACTGGCATGCTATGTCAAGAAAAATGTTTTCGCATATGTTGAAAGTGAAATAATTTCCACATATGCTATATCAAGAAAAAAATACGTTCTCTCATCATGTAGAATCATTTCTTTTTAAGGCGTTTTGAGGATTGTTAACCTGACAACTATTATACTATATATAAATAGAAACCCTTAGCTACAGTAAAAGGGGTTGTGACAGCCACTAACTTTCTTTTTTTTTTTTATTATTTTTGAAATCTGTTTGAAAATTTATTGATTTGAAACTAGGAGAGATAACAAAATGGAAGCTAGTGGGGTGGTTTTGTTGTGTTGTTGCAAAGTTTAGGTTGTGAGTTCAAGCCTCTTTGAGGCCCCCCCCCCCCCTCCTTTATTTTATTTTGTTTTTGTTTGTCCTTATTTGAAAGTAATAAAAATAACAAAAAAGGAAGTTGCTTTTGTGGTATTATTTTGTTGTTGCAACTTGCAAGTCCCAAGTTCGAGCCTTTTTTAGGCAAATTTTTTGTTGTTTTCCACATATGCTATATCAAGAAAAAAATACATTCTCTCATCATGTAGATTTTTGTATTTATATATTTCATACTTAATCAAGAAATGAAAATGTAAGATGGTGTGGTGTTTCGGTTTTTAATTTGTTTTAAATACGTTAGTTTGACGAATTATTTTTTTGGTTAGTTTTGATACCGTAAAGAACGTTGCCGATACCAACCGAATTCGCGTCAACTTATGAAAACGACGCCCGAGTGTAACCAACACAGAACTGGCCAACGCGCCGGGTAACAACCTAATTTTGATTAATCATATAAGTTTCGTTGGTCGTTAAAAAAGAAGACATGTTCCTTTTTTATTTTTATTTTTTTATACTTCAAAAAAGATCACATGATCGACAATATTGAGTGGCACCCACAAATTATCAATCAAAAACCCAAATTCACATCCCCTTATTGTTCATCATACGTATATATTTTTCAGAAAAAATAAAAAGCATATGTATGAAATGTCTTAAAAAGATAATGCAATTTAGCGAAGAGATGGTTATTAAATTTGAAGAACCAACTAATCTACAAACTTTTGACGCACTTTGCTGTCATAGTTGGATCAAATAGGCGACTTTTGTTGTACCATCTCTTGTAGATTTTCCCATAATTTTGGGTCGTTATAATCCTTGATAACGAGCGATGCCCTGGCATCTAGTAGCATTTGTTCAGGGTTTCTAGTAGCCATACCAACAGCCGCCATCCCGGCTCCATTAGCTGCTTTAATTCCCTAAACAGAATCCTAGGCAACACACAAAAAGTTGCACATGAAAACACATGGCAATTGGCATACGTATTGAAACAGTTGGTTATTTTAACAGATGATTGAGTTGAGTTCATACCTCAAACACAAATGTGTGATTTGGGGAAAATTTAAGTGCATTTAGAGCCTTAAGGTACGGATCAGGAAAAGGTTTTGGCCTTGCACATTCTTCAACTAAAACTATCACTTCAAAGAAATCTTGTAGTTTAAGCATTGAAATCAGCAACTCAGCATTTGATTTTGGAGCGTTTGTAACCGCAGCCCGTTTCAGGCCAAGATCTTCTACCCATTTGCATACATCGTTTAAGCCGCTTATAGGTTCCAATTGTTCGGCTGCCAATCTGTTTGTTTTTAGACAAGAATTAAAACGTTACATTTTAAGGTCAAAATGACTTGAATAACAGTACAATAAAGATTATAACTTTAAAAGGCATCATGTTTTACCTCAACGGGACAGCAAATCAGGTCTGAATGTGTTAAGCGGGCCAGACACGATTGACAGAAGTATTAAACACCAACACGCACGATTAATTAAATGTTTCATTTCCTCTAACACAAACATGGGCCCTTTTAACACGATTAATATTAAAATTTTTAACACGAGTTACTCAGAACTTTATGTCAAAGAACATATCTTTTTTTAGTTTTTATAGATTTTATCTTTGAAGGGCAAACTTACTAGCTTTTACTTAAATAATGATACAAACTACTAGGGGTGCAGACGAGCAGAGACGCAAGTGAGCTACTCGTGATCAAATAAATAAAAAAAACTCGAAATGAGCCGAGCCCGAGCGTCAAATAAAAGCTCGTTTAGTTATCGAGCCAAAGCTCAAGCCTCGTATGGGAAGATCGTTTAGGTTTGTCGAGCCTTAACGGGCCTAGCGTAGTTTTGAGTTTTAACTTTTTTGAACTTCTATGTATTTATTTCACACTGCAGAGCCGAGCTTTAGGCTCGTTAAGGTTTTCTCAATAACACAAATAATTAAAAATAATAACAAACAAGCTGCGCACAAGCCGGGCTTGAGCTTGAAACATGAGTAATGCAAGAGGAGCAATGGAAGATAATGAAGCATTGCTGCATTAATAAGTTAACTAATTGAAATGCGCCTAACCGACATTTAAACATGCGTAACTGGTGCCGAAACCAGAAGCAAAGCTGAAATGTACAAGAATTTCAAAAACAAAATTGTAAACCAACCCGTCTCGGTCAGAACCAAGCTAACCCTTTTTTTGAAATGACCCGCCCAACCCGACCTGTTTGTCAGTCCTAACTGTATATATAACAAAGACTACATATATACCTGTTAATCGGGTAGGAGGTTGATGATATCGTTGTGGAGAAGAATGTGGTTTTGAGCGTAAAATAGAAATAGGATTATTGGGGAAGAGATGAATTATTTTTAAGGAGCGAGCGTTGACATTTGTGTTGCTCAATGAGTGTTACTCTGTCTTTCACCAGACATTTTGGTGCTCTGTTCTGTCGACTGTTTTCTTGCCATAGGATTTGGGTGGAGGAAACATAACATAAAACATAGCACGAAGTGTCAACTTTATGCAACTTCTAATTTCTATACAAGGGTAGGATTAATGTAAGAAAACTAATAATTTTATGTGAAGCATAAGAATAGATTTATCTTAGTAACAGTCGGACAAGCAGGGAATGTTAGGGTGAACCAGAAAAGTTTGGGTAGAGCCGGATCTAAGCGTTGGTAGGTAAGCGTCCTGTAATAAAAGGAGTAGTTATAAACCCTGTAGACCAGAAATTCACGAGATGGTTGCAAAAAAATGTAGGATGAAATGAAATGTCTAAACAAAAGAAGGTATGTTAAGATAAGTTGGGCAAGATGTGAACCAGGAGCTACTATAAGTCAACATAATAATGTATTTTCACAATCTTCTACTTTGTGGAATTAAATTATTTTATTCTCCTAACTACAAAAAAAAATTATTATAAAATGATTGCTTTAGGAAGTCTTTATACTTTTTAGACCTATAAAATGTGAAAACAAGATAATACTGTTGTTTTGATTTACGGTGAGTATATCTTTTCACTCCACACAGGCAACGTGTTGGATCCTAAAGGCCCCCCTGGCTAAATGTTGGGTTTATTTTTTCAAGTCAC
>NW_027504163.1:0-25031 GCF_021521415.1 Bidens hawaiensis | reverse complement strand
ATAAAAAGGGGAGCTCTTTTGAATTCCCATATTGAATGCTTCAACAGCAGTAGTCATATCAAGGGTTGGGATTTCTAGAGCTTCCTTGCCGAACCTGGTAACGAAATCCCTAAGGGATTCATCACTAGGTTGGATAACACGATATAAATCACTGGTTAATCTCTCAAATTTCCGACTACAGGAAAATTGAGTATTAAACAAATTAACTAAATAAGAGAAAGATGTAACCGAGAAAGGGGGGAGACTTAGTAGCCATTTTAGTGCAGCTCCCGTTAGTGTGGCTCCAAATCCTTTGCAAAGGCAAGCCTCCTTGAGTCTTTCAGGAACAGGATCAATTTCCATCATTTCCCTATATTGGGTAACATGTTCCTCAGGATCGGTGCTCCCATCATACGTCTTCATGTTGGGAGTTTGGAACCGCTTCGGGATTTCAGCATCACATATGGGCGGAGCGAATCTGGATAATTTGTGACTTCCCTCCGGTATCTCAGGAATTGGATGTATCACTCCCGGGACACTGGATATCATATCCTTTAGCATCTGTAACTCCTTGGCCATGGCCTGGTTGATACCTGAATCCTGCATGGGAACATGGTTAGTATCTAAAGATATAGGATCGTACCAGTTACCTCTCTGCTGGGAGGAGTTTGGTATTCCAGACGAGTATCTGGGATAAGAGGAGTCAGCAATCGGAGTGGGTCCTCCAGAAGCTATGGTCTGCATGGGGATTATGTCCCCATCATGGACTTCGGAAGATCGTAGGTGTTGGATTCCTGAGGATCCTTGATTCTGAAATAAGGACCCTTGAGGTTGAGAATTATAGGACCCTTGAACATATAACCCAGAGGATCCTGGTGGAATGATGGATGACCCCTGCTGAAATAGCGAGGATCCTTGAGCCTGTTGACCCACGGACCCTTGTTGTAGGATGGGTGATCCTGACTGAAACAGTGAGGATCCTTGAGCCTGTTGACCCATGGACCCCTGTTGAAGGATGGATGATCATGGCTGAAACAGTGAGGATCCTTGATCCTGTTGACCCATGGACCCCTGTTGAAGGATGGATGATCCTGGCTGAAACAGTGAGGATCCTTGAGCCTGTTGACCCATGGACCCTTGTTGAAGGAATGATGATCCTTGTTGAAGCTGAGCCATGGATCCTGGAGAGGTGAAATCCAGCATCCTGGGCATCAGGGGAGTGAGATCCTCTGCTGGCCTCTTAGTCTTCTTAAGATCTTCTATCTCACGAAGGATCCTTTGGTTGGTCATGTTCTGCTGCTCCATATATGCTTTAACATGCGAAAACATAGATGAAACATCACTGTTAGTGTTAACCATCGGGGCAGCAGCAGCAGCGGTTTTCGAGCTCTGGAAGATTGGTAGTTGCGTCTTGCTTCCAGCAGCAGTAGTTCGTTGTGCTCCCGTGATTGGCGGAGGTATTGGTGGCAAGGTCCTTGATGAGAGAGAAACCGATGATGGCATGGTTGACGATGCAGAAGTGGATTGAGAGGCCATTGCGAGTGTTTAGGGTATGGAAAAATGAAAGTTGATGAGAATAATATGGATTATAGCACCAATTACCCCACGGTGGGCGCCAAATTGTTTTGGACAAAAATCTGCTAAGGATCAAGTATCCAAATCTATTATGTGAGGTAAGGTGCTAACTTGATAATGACAAGTGTATAAGCGCAATATTGGTGAACACAAAGGTTTGATCACGAGGGAAAAAGCCCTTGACCAAGATAGTCTTACTTCGGTCAAAAACTTATCGAGGTAATCTTTGAAGAAATGACGTCGGTCAAGGATTAATAGGCTAATCTTTGGTCGAATCACTTCAATCAAGGATCAACAAGGTAACCTTTGGTCGATGAGTATATGATTATCGTGGTCTCCGGCACAAAAAACCTCCGGACGGTGAAAACTATCACCGTCGATTATATTGATAAACAAAAGGTGGTTACAAGTGCCGTGGAGTATATGATCGAGATTACAAAGATAGCTAGTGTGTAGAGAGAACGCTTGTTTATGCTCTAGTGTGTGTGATCGTACATGTGTTTACATACTCGATCATAGCTCGTTTAAATAAAAAATATCACTAACAATATCCCCTATCTATCCGGAAGTCCTCCACTTAGCCGCTCCACGACCTTTGACCACGTGCCAATAGCCATCCATTAGCGAGATAAGCGGGAGAATGAGTCTTATAGCCGTTGTTGATATTTGCACGTTCATCTTCACATGAGTTCGTCCATTAATAGCTACATTGAAGCAGGATCTTGGATCCATGTTCCAGCTAAAGAATGTTCTGTGAGGATAATCGATGCAAGTACATCTTAAAGTTGTTAAACATGTCTAACACATCACCATACTAAACGCAATCATTAGTAAACAAGTAACGAGGATCGTCGATCATTTATATCCTGATATATATTTCAAGGAGACAGTCAAGGATAAAGGATCCTCAGTATAAAATTCATGGCCTAACATATATATAATAAGTATTCTTCATGTTTGCAATATTTATACAATTTTTTAGAGAAAATTAAGAAAATACACATTTTCCTTTGTTCAAATGCATACGAGAAAATTTTAATACCAAATTTGAAACCAAATCTTATATAAAAAGTTATGCATTGTTGTCGAATCCCAATTTAAAAACAATTTGGAGTTTACCACACAAATCCCAATTCTTCAAACAATGATACACCTTTATTTTCTTTAATTTGCAATTACCCTTGACTTTAAAATTTTATTCTAACACACTTGCAACTTCAATTTTGATATTTTAATATTTCACCATTAATGTTAATGAATGAATCAGTTATGCTTTATGTTTAATTAAAATATTGAATTCATATATTGAAATGACTTAAAAGATAAAGGACCATATATTGAAATTATTTGTAAAAATGTGAGAAGGACTATGAGATTGACAAGTGGCAACAGTGGTAATCTTTTATTATAAGAGATAGATATTAGACTCAACTCCACAATACAATTTAAAAAAAAAATAAGCAAACACGCATTACCATAAATAACAAGATTTTTGCAGAGTTAATGATACAATTTCCATGAAATTAATCACAAAATTTATCATCAATTTCAAAACTTTTGCAGAGTAAACGATTCAATTTCCATGAAACTAAACACAAATTAAAAAATTAGAAGATTTTTGCGGAGTTAACAATTCAAGTTCGATCAAACTAAACACAAATTATCATAAATTCAAGATTTTTGCAGAGTTAACGATTCGGTTTCCATATACACATATTATTACAAACTACAAGATATTTGCGGAGTTAATGATTCAATTTCCATGAAACTAAACACAAATTATCACAAATCACAAGATTTTTGCAGAGTTAATGATTCAGTTTCCCTGAAACTAAACACAAATTATCATAAATTCAAGATTTTTGCAGAGTTAACGTTTCAATTTCCATGAAGTTAAACACATATTATTACATATTACAAGAATTTTGCAGAGTTAACGATACAATTTCCATGAAACTAAACACAAATGATCATAAATTACAAAATCGTTCAGGTGTTAGGATCAAATACGAACGACAAACATACAAATAACTAGAGTAATTATTACTATTACTCTAGTTCAAAACTGTAACAATTTCTCTAGTTATTTGTACTTTGATACGCTAATTTCATTTGTGCAGGATCCCACCTGAGCTAACAATTCAATTTCCATGAATTTAAACACAAATTAACACAAGTCACAAGATTATTCAACGTTTAATGTTTTAATTTTCATGAAATTAAACACAAGTTTGTAAACAGATAGGCAATTCAATATCACACGGATTAGGGCATAGAATTCAATTTCACACTACCATTTTGAACTAGAGTATTAGATCAAAGAAAGTATATTTAATTTCCATGAAATTAACACAAATTAACATAAATTACAAAACTTTTACAGAAATAACAATTCAATTTCGATCAAACTAAACACATATGATCGTAAATTACAAGACTTTTGTGGAGCTAACGATTTAATCTCCATGAAATGAAAACACAAATGATCATAAATTACAAGATTTTTGCAAAGTTAACTATTCAACTTCCATAAATCTAAACATAAATGATCATAAATTACAATATTGTTTAGGTGTTAGGATCAAATACAAACAACAAACTTACGAATAACTAGAGTAGTTATTAACATTGTCTAATTATTTGTACATTTAGCAGGTTAATTTCATTTGTACTCGATCCCACCAAAGGTAATGATTCAATTTCCATGAAATCAAACACAAATTTCTAAACAAATTTAAGCAATTCAACATCACACAAATTAGGGCATACAATTAGGGGCTCCCAAACACTTTAATTTCAACAAAATTTAATAACAGATGATTAGATCAAAGAAAGTATATTCATTTTTCATGAAACTAAACACAAATTATATTCAATTTTCATGAAATTAAACACAAATTACATTCAATTTCATAAAATCAAACACAAATTATATTCATTTTTATGAAACTAAACACAAATTATATTCAATTTTCATGAAATTAAACACAAATTATATTCAATTTCATGAAATTAAACACAAATTACATTCAATTTCATAAAATCAAACACAAATTATATTCATTTTTATGAAACTAAACACAAATTATATTCAATTTTCATGAAACTAAACACAAATTATATCCAATTTCATGAAATCAAATACAACCCATCTTCAATTACATAAAATCAAACACAATTTATATTCAATTTTCATGAAATTAAACAAAAATTATATTCAATTTTATGAAGCTAAACACAAATTATATTAAATTTTGATGAAATCAAACAAAACCCATCTTCAATTTCACTAAACCAACCACAAATTCGTAAACAATTTTAGCAAAACTTAAGATTAAACAAATTAGGGCACGCAATATGTGGATCCCATCATCCCAAACCCTTGAATTTCAATAAATTATTAAATTTTAATAACATAGGATTAGATCAATAACAATATAACCAATTCCGTACGAAAGTATTCACCTTTGACCAGAGTTGTGGAACAAGAAGACGACAGAGTTGACTTTATAGAGCTTATATTTATTTACAGAGTTGATTTGAGAAACTGAAATTGAAGCGTGTGTTTGATTTAGGGTAAGAATAAGAAGCAAGAAAGAGGGTTTGTTTGGGTTGACGATGAGTTTATTATTATTATTATCTACCTGTCTACCTATACTATTAAAACAATAGAGTTTATATAAATTTTTTATATATATAAATTGAATGTGGCTCAATGGTAGAGCACTCACTTTACTAGTAAGAGATAGGGGGGTTCAAACCTCACTATCACCAATTTATATGGGAGATATGAGGGATGACCCTGGCTTGCCAGGGTTCGAGTCCTGATCTCACCCGGGTTTACCTGCTCCTTGCTGTCATGCCGTTTGGCGGGCGTGGGGGTCGTGTTTTATCCAGTGAATCCCTCAATAGGTTGACCGCTAGGGACTTCGTCCGTCCGGACTAGTGGCCGGCTCGGGCTACCTTTAGCCAATGGGGCCGTGTACGGAGTACCCGACATTACTTAGTTGGCCGTTAAAAAAAAACAATAGAGTTTATGTCCACATACCCTCTTCCTATTGGTCTATTCCTAATCATTCAATTTATATCAACCACTTCTCTATTTTTCTTAACAATAAAATAATTCTAAAAGAAAATAAAATATTAGACAACTCATTTGTATTAATTTCTATTAATTCTATTATTGAATTTTCTATAAATAACCTACAATCTTAGAGTTTTTTACTATTAAAATAATTCTATATTAAATTAAAAAAAGAGCTCCTATTGAATGCACCCCTTTATTATATCTTATAACTCATGACTCATATAATCCAAATATTTCATGACCCATTTATTAGTTATATGAGATAATTGATAAAATTGATAATTCATGTTTTTATTGTATGATTTTGTAAATGATGACATTCGTCAATTTTTGAACCCGAAATCTTACCCGTTCCGATTTTTAGAAAACCCTAAAATTTTATGTTTTTATATGTGTATTTAGATAGTAAAACGCTTTTTTAAATTTTGAAAACTTAAATTTTTTTATGAGAGACTATTTAAACTTGTGCTTATGACGTAATAATAGCATGTTAATTGTTAATAGCTGTTTAATTTATTATTCTTTTCATTACCTAATAAATGATTAAATAAGCTAATAATTATAAAAAATATGCTTTTCAATTAAATAATTCAAAAATAAATTAAAATGGTAGTTATTTTAAAATTGAAATAAATAACTTCACACTTAGGATCATTGATCAACGATTTATTAATTTACATTGAATTCTACGTTTTGTGTGAATTAATGCTTGAATTTGTAATATATTTTGCCTCATTTATAAATTTTGGCTCCTTCCTTTACGGTTTCTTAACCAAGAAAGAAATCATGATTGAATTAAATTATTTTAAATCGTTTATAAATATGGATTCCTACACATGGTTTTAAATACGGTATAAGCCTTTGTGTTGTTCACATGTCCTTCTCCTAGACTATCCACATATGCATTCATGTCATTCAGAGACAGGTTTTAAACATTATTTTAAACCGTTTATAAATATATGGATTCCTACACATGGTTTTAAACAATTTATTACCCTAAATTAGAGGCTTATCTTTTTATAATTAATTTGTTAGTTAAATATTTGAAACAAGTTTCTGATAACTAATTAGGTAAAGATGTAGAATTTGTGTATTAATAATAATCACTTTCTTATTTAGAATTTAGTCTAACCAATTACCCATGAACTTAGTCAATGTTTTGGCTGAATCAAAATGAACTTTATGAATCAAATTATGGCGATAGAGGAGCAAAACCATCTATCCCATAAGTTACCTAAGAAAACTTAAATAATATTTAACCTACATATTTTTTTATCTCCATTCAACACACAGTTTTTTAACACACAATATGTCAACAGTAAATCTTGGTGGTTTACAATTTTTTTTAATGAAAGCTTTTCTAATTTTTTATGTCGTTTTAAGTTAAACGATATTCTTTGTTCGGAGTAGATAAAGGTATGTTGGTTTTTTGTGGAGTATAATCCTTCATTATATCAATACAAACATATGCCACGTTATATACTTTTTTGTTGTCTACATTTTTAGGTTGTTCATATTTTTCATATGATAACCTTATTATATTATATTATAGATGTCTTAAAATGAAAGAAGCGAAATATTATTGAATCATCCTCTTCCAATAA
Organism: Bidens hawaiensis; assembly: GCF_021521415.1. Lineage (NCBI taxonomy): Eukaryota > Viridiplantae > Streptophyta > Magnoliopsida > Asterales > Asteraceae > Bidens > Bidens hawaiensis. The sequence goes on along the minus strand of NW_027504163.1, from coordinate 17,786 downwards.
GAGAAGTTATTCAAACGGTTAGTCAATTTAATATATTTTGCATTTTTTGAAATGTGCTGTGTCAACGGCAAGACAACCACTCAGTATCATTTCCAATGTGTTAATATTTCAATTTTTACTCATTAATAGGATTTCATATCTTTATATGTATTTTGTTTTGTTATTAGATTCGACCTTTTCAATAACAAGAATTCCAGATATTTGCAACTTAATGAAGAAAACATATCTCATTATATGGGGCGAGGCTCCTGTGACACATAAACATGCTTTTGAAGCCTTGGGTGAGACTTAAAAATATGTTTTAAAAAGTGGTAACCATAACAGTTGTGAAGATCTTTTTTTTTAGGGGGGGGGGGGTATTGTTTTTGGGGTGATTTTAGGCAAATCCTACTAGTGGTACAAAATGGATCACAAAGTGACATTGTTAATGCTTCACTTAGTTCGTCCCACAGTTGGTTCAAATGCAAGGTGCTTAGATTAACAAAAAAGATGAGGTTAGTAGTCGGGTGTCAATCATCAGATATGGAAGCTACCAGAAGATTTGCAGAATGGTTGTTATAACTTGGTGAAGGAAAACTTGGCGGTCAAAATGACGGCCAAGGCATTATAGATATACAATATGATCTTTTGATCGGTGATTTATCTGATCCGATTTCTGATTTGATTGATTTTTTATATCCATCATTATTGGACAATTTTGATGATATCACATACTTTCAAGAAAGGGTCATACGTGCACATTTAAATGAGGTTGTCCAAGACATTAATGGCAGATTTTTATCGCTATTTTCCAAAAAAGAAGTTGAATACCTCAGTTCTGATAGTATAGATCAGTCTGATAGTGTTAGGTTAGTTTCGATCCATCATTACACTCATTAGATTTCCTAAATGGTTTAAAAATTTCAGGAGTGCCTAACCATAGATTGCTTCTAAAATTTGGTGTCCCAATAATGTTATTATGTAATATTTATCAGAAGAACGGTTTGTGCAACAGTACTAGATTACAAGTAATTCACTTGGACATGCGCTTTATCGAAGTAAAGATTACTTCAGGTACTAATATTGGTTATCGCACTTATATACCTCGTAGTGGTTTAGCCCCTTCAGATAAGAAACTTCCATTCAAATTGAAGCGAAGAAAATTTCCAGTTGCATTTTGTTTTGCAATGACCATTAACAAAAGTCAAGGGTAGGCACTAGCAAGAGTTGGGATATACCTGCGAGAACCGGTGTTTACATATGGTCAACTATATGTAGCTTTATCAAGAGTGAAGAGTAGAGACAGTGTTAAAATGTTTATATTAGACAAAGAAGGTAAAGTTAAAAATAAAACTACAAATGTGGTTTATAAGGAAGTGTTTAGTATTTTATGAATTTTTATTTTGAAGTTTAATTATGTTTCTAAGCATTGTAAATTGAATGCTATTTTAGTTGAAAACTATATTTAATAAATAATATATTTATTTTGGTACTGGCATTATTAACAACTATATATCATGTTTCTGTCACAACAAATATATATCATAAACTATCTTGTCGTTTAAAATTACGTGTGATTGTTACAAGATTTATATATTTCCACATGTGTCGTACTGTAAGGCCCCGTTACCAATGCCCTACATTTGGTGTTGGATTTACTCATAAACGCAGTTCTAAATATCATAGTGAATTAAAACTTTACGCGGAACATAAAACTTCAACCATAACATTTTACATAACTCTCAAATCTCAAACATTCATAGTCATTTAAAAACAAAACATAGTCTTTAAAACATCATAAAATTTCCTTGATATGCCAGTATCTTCAATTCCATGCCATGTGTCTTCAGTCACGCGAGCTGCCTCAACCTATTTGCATGCATGCATACTAAAAGTCAGCTACGCTGAGTGAGTTCTAGTTAATCAGATAACTTACTTTACATACACATATACGTGCCCGAAGGTACGCTTTACACACTTAACATGTTCATCATTCTTTCATATACATTCATAACTAACCTTACATTATAAAGAGCATCCGCCCTACATTCCTCGGATATTATTAGGGTCCGGTACCCTCCACCCTCGGATATTATTAGGGTCCGGTCTCCCTTCTTCCTAGGATATTATTAGGGTCAGGTACCCTCCATCCTCGGATATTATTAGGGTCCGGTCTCCCTTTCTTTCCTACTATCATTCCATACCTTTCCATGTATATAATTGTAAGTTTTATACGTACATACATCATTCATCATATACACAATCAAATCATCAAACCATCACCTGGTAGTGCATGCAATATCCAAAGATCGTTCACGCACCGACACGCTTTCATTCACGTTTAAGACATATATATATATATATATATATATATATATAACATACAAATCATACATGGCATACACTTACCATTTTAGGTAAGTGTATTAACTATCACATCGAGTATGCACACAGCCCTGAAAACATAACAAGGAGTGGGGCTAGAAACTCACCTGAACTCTATAGTTATTCCTTTCTTGAGCTGAGCACGACTAATTATATGACAATTACACGTATCAATTAACTATCACTAGCCATATCGCGTTTCTAGTCTACTTATAACCCTCAACGAACGGGGGTCCGGGGGCAGCGCCCCTGGCAGCGGGGTTCTAGGGGCGGAAGCCCTAGCAGGGTCCAATGGGCAGAGCCCCTGGCTGTTTTATTTTCATTAACTGTCTTAACACAATTTTCATTAAGATTTTAAATTATTATCTAATCCGCCAACTCATTCCTATAACGAATTTTTAAGCCTCATTCGTTATCTTAACACAACCCGATTCATTATCTTATCTTAGCGAATGAGCATATAACGAATGAGCACATAATGAATGACCTGATTCATTATCTTATCTTAACGAATGAACACATAACGAATGACCTGGAATGTTATCTTAATCATAACGAATTGGTGATTAACGAATGGCCTAATTCGTTATCTTAATCATAACGAACTCGTGATTAACGAATGGCCTAATTCGTAATCTTAATCCTAATGAACCGGTAATTAACGAATGGCTTAATTCATTATCTTAACATAACGAATGGGCTCAGTCTTATCCAAAGTTTGACTCAGAGGTCAAAGTCAAAATCGCCAAGAACACCCAAACATTCAACCGACATTAGATCTGCGATTACCCCTCAAACCTTGATGAAATAACGCGATTTTGGTATCATTGAACTCGGATTAGCAGCGCCTACAAACCCTAATCATTCAATCGTTCAAACATCGGGTTTTAAAGGGTGTGATTTGCTCATTATAAACCCGATTGTTCATTTGGCAAATTAACAATCAATTGTTAACGAATTTCAACGAGAATTGTTGCGTTTGATTTGTTTTTACCTTAATTAAGCAGATCTATGATTTCTAGACGCAATCCGAACCTAAACGAATAAGTTCTCGATATAAACGTACCTTAAATGAGTCGATTTACGAACACGGTCTAGTATTGATGTTGTTTTGGTTCGTCACAACGTTCTAGCACCAACGGGTTCGGGTTTCCACCTTCGGATCTTGGCTCGGGTTATAGGATAGTGTTTATGTGTCTTTTTCAAGGTGTAGGCTATGGTGTAGAGATGGATAAAATGGAAAGGATTAGGGTTTAATGGGTATTTATACTCTCTTAAGCCCATGGACCCAAGGCCCATTCCACATCTTATTCCATCTTCCAAAGTCCAAGCCCACCCTATCATAGTATATTATCTAAACCGATGCATGACACATTATAGAATAAACGAAATTTCATTTATTATTATAACCGAAGGTAGGATGTTGTTTTGGACAAAAATCAATTAAGGATCAAGTATCCAAATCTGTTATGTGAGGTAAGGTGCTGACTTGATAATGACAAGTGTATAAGCGTGAGATTAATGAACACAAAGGTTTGATCACGAGGGAAAAAGCCCTTAACCAAGATAGTCTTACTTCGGTCAAAACTTATCGAGGTAATCTTTGGAGAAATGACGTCGGTCAAGGATTAATAAGCTAATACTTGGTCAAGTCACTTCACTCAAGGATCAACAAGGTAACCTTTGGTCGATGAGTATATGATTATCATGGTCTCCAGCACAAAAAACCCCCGGACGGTGAAAACTATCACCGTCAAGTATATTGATAATAAAAAGGTGATTACAATTACGGTGGAGTATATGATCGAGATTACAAAGTATGCTAGTGTGTAGAGAGAATGCTTGTTTATGCTCTAGTGTGTGTGTAAGTACATGTGTTTTCTAACTGATCACAATCTCCAATATATATAAAAGATAATAACTCAGGGGAGTTATGATTAATAAAGACTATTAACTAATAATCCCTAAAAATCCGCCATGTCTTCAATATAATCGTAACATCAACTTTGACCACGTGCTCCATCACTCAGGCTGCGAAATAGGTGGTAGACCAGGTCTTCTAGCCGTTACACTTGATAAATATCAGCCTTCATATAAGAAACAACCGTTAATAGCACCAAATACCGAGGATCCATGATCCTGACATAGCTCTGGAACTCTTCAGAAGGATAATTGATCCAGACACGTCAATGTCTTCTTGACTGCAAGTTAGTGGATAGACTGAGTCTTCTAACCGTTATACCTGCTAAATATAAGACTACACATGAGAACAACCGTTAGTAAATAATAAGTACTGTGGATCCTTGATCCTGACGGGATCTGGAACACACGCTAAGGATAACTGATCCAAAACATATGCCAGGATAACATATCCACAGTGTCAAATTTTTGTGCACTAACAATTGCCCCCAAAATGGTGGTTGTGATAAGATCACAACTGTCATTTTGCCTTTGAATTCAAACTTCCTACAAAAACATATGAGATTTGACAAGCTGGATATAATTGTCACATATCAATGGAGTTTCCATGGGAACTTCCCTTCCGGCTGTATATCTTTCTTCCTCCAAATCATGAACAACTAGTAACACCTGATTAATCCGGGTGGATGGTCCATCTTTTGCATGGTGAAGTCCGGGTTAAGATTTTTTGGTAATTGCAAGTAAGTTTAATAAATAGTATCTTTTAACTATTTGTTGATTGTTTGCTATTTTTGAAAGTTTGTCTAATATAGCTTTAGACTTGTTGAAAGTTTTGAAAAACAATTTCAAGTAAAAGATTTGCAGGATAAAAGATCCTTAAGAAAATAACTCAGGATAAGATATCCTTAAATAATAAATATTATGATAAAATATCTTTAATAGTTGATAAAATTTATATAAGAGAATTCCCTCAAAGGGCAAATTTTAGGATAAAGTTTCCTTAAAATAGATAAAAATTCTAGTAATCAAACAACTTTAAGAGAATAGCCTTTTAAACTAAAATATTCAAAATTATTGCAACAAATATCATACATAAGTTAATTAACAGAGTCATACCAGAAGGTCTAGATAGACCTAAGTTACCAGAAGTATCTAACTCTTAATGATCCTTAAAGGAACAGCCTCAGGATCCGGGATCCTTAGTTTCTTGATCTTCAGAAAGAACTTAGGAATTCTGCTGCAAATAATTCGTATTATTAACCGGGATCAAACCCATTAAACTGGGGACAAGCCCAATAAATATTCTGGGGACAAGCCCGTGCAACTGGGGACAAGCCCGTGTAATCTGGGGACAAGCCCGTGCAACTAGGGACAAGCCCAACAAACTGGGGACAAGCCCAAACTGGGGACTGGCCCAAAGATACGGATGTTAACCGGGGACTCGCCCAAACCGGGATTTAGCCCAAACGTGAGATAACGTGAAAACGTTATAAACCGGTGGTATGGTACGTCATCCATAAATCGTAAGATCCACCATATAGCCGGAGACAACGAAATTGTCAGCCACTAAGCGTGTAGTGGTCCCGCTGCCCCGAACTATATGTCGGATAGCGTGCGCAACTGGCGATCGTGAGAAAGGTGAAAACCTTTAAACCGTAGGGGATATGACCATCGGGGGTCATATCCAAACATGGGCTAGGCCAAGGGAAATAAGATAATACCTCAAATGTAAAAGAGAGGTGGCCAACCTCTTGAACATCAAATGAATCATTATAATCCTGCATGGTTACTCAAAACTTGGAAAAAATAAAATGTTAAGAATATATTATCCTTAAATTAATCACAATTCAAATAGAATAACTGATCAGAAAGATGTTACTTATTTAAGGATCCTAGATCCTTATTTGGATAATATATCCTCTATGGATAATGGATCCTGATTAGAAAAAATATTTCTTGAGGTGGATGGCATTCCATGCTCTTGGTAACCTGTTGCCTTCCATTGTGAGCAAATGATATGCCCCCTTTCCTGCTTCCGACTCAATTTGATAAGGTCCTTCCCATTTGGGCGCTAGCTTCCCATCAGTCGGATTTGTTGTGTTTTGGAAGGCTTTCCTTAACACTAGATCTCCTTCTTGAAATCTTCTGATTCTGATATTTTTGTTGTATGCCCCAGCTACCCTTTGTTGATAAGCTGTCATCCTGATCTTGGCCAAGTCTCTGAGTTCTTCTATAGTATCCAAGTCTTCAAGAAGGATTTCTTCATTGGCTTCAGGATCACGGATGCTCGTCCTTGCTGTAGGAATCACCATTTCTGTGGGAATTACTGCTTCTTATCCAAACACCAAAGAGAAGGGTGTCTGGCCTGTTGCATTTTTAGGTGTAGTTCTATCTGCCCAAAGAACATAAGGAATTTCTTCAGCCCATTTTTCCTTCTTGGATCCTAGCTTCTTCTTTAGATTATTGATGATGATCTTGTTGCTAGACTCTGCTTGACCATTGGCTTGAGGATGAACCGGAGTGGAAGTAATCATTTTGATGCCCCAACTGTCACAAAAGTTAGTGGTTCTCTTCCCGATAAACTGGGAAACATTGTCACAAACAATTTCAGCAAGAATACCAAATCTAGTTATAATATTTCGTTTAATAAAAGATATTACTTCCCTTTCTCGGACTTGTGCAAATGCTTCTACCTCAATCCATTTGGAGAAGTAGTCAGTCATAGCTAGCATAAAGACTTTTCCACCTGGTTCTTTTGGTAGCTTGCTTACAATATCCATACCCCACTTCATGAAAGACCATGAGGAGAATATAGGATATAGAGGCTCCACTGGTTGATGAAGGATATTCGCGTGTCTTTGACAAGCATCACATTTCCTTGAATAATCCACTGCATCCTTCTTCATTGTTGGCCAGAAGTATCCAGTTCTAAGTATTCTGGAAAATAATGCTCTTCCACCTGTGTGATTGCCGCAATCTCCATCATGAAAATCCTTGAGTACTTCTTGGATCTCAGGATCCTCAATGCATCTCAAATATGGACCTGCAAGAGATTTTCTATATACCATATCGTTTAACAAAATATATTGGGATACCTTGAGTTTGAAGGACTTGGGATTTTCAGTAGCTGGAATTTCTCCAGTCTGAATATAGTTCTTGATAGGATGGATCCATGATCCTCTGTTATTTGAGGATAAAGGATCCCAGAGCACGATTCTTTACCATTCGTTATCTCTCCAACTTGCTGTTCTCCTATTGCTGGCGAGAGAATGTGGATTATTGGGATTTTCAAATCCTCAGGAATCTTCAGAGATGAGGCTAAGTTTGCTAAGGCATCTGCCCCAGCGTTTTCTTCCCTCGGTACCTGTGTAAAACTAAATATTTCGAAGGATTTCGATAACTTTTTCACAACATCTAAATATTTCATTAGTTTCTCACGTTTAACAGCATACGAGCCATTAAAGTGGTTAGTTATCAATAAAGAATCTACATAAACTTGAAGATACCTGATCCTCATGTTTTTAGCTAATTGCAAACCTGCGATTAAAGCCTCGTACTCTGCTTCGTTGTTTGTTGCTTGGAACTCACAAGCTATGGACTGGGTAATATCTCCCCCTGTGGCGATTTCAGTAGGATCCCTAATCTTGTTCCTCTCACGTTGGATGCTCCATCAGTGAAGAGTATCCAAGGATCATTGGTCTTTTCCAATTGTTGTACTTCCAAGTCAGCTTCTTTTTGTAGATCACTAGTGAAATCAGCCACAAAGTCCACTAGTGCTTGAGACTTGATTGTTGTTCTTGGCTCGTATTGGATATCATATGCACTTAATTTCACATCCCACTTAGCAATTCTACCTGACAACTCTGGTTTTCTAAGAACATTCTTTACAGGATAGTTAGTTCTTAAAATAATAGGATGAGTTTCAAAATAATGTCTCAATTTAGTAGAAGCCATAATAAGTGCAAGAATTAACTTTTCTAAATGAGAATACCTGGACTCCACATCTAGAAGACTTTTACTTACATAGTATACAGGATGTTGTTCACCTTCATGATCCTTTACCAAGACGGCACTCGCCGCATTTCCTAAGACAGCAAAATATAGATACAAGGATTCTCCATCCACAAGCTTCATTAGAGCTGGAGCTGAGGACAAGTAATCCTTTAGAGCTATAAGCGCATATTCATGCCTTTCAGTCCATTAAAATTTCTTGTTCTTTCTAAGGATATCATAGAAGTCTTTGCACTTCTCGGAGGATCTTGAGATGAATCTATTCAAAGCCACTAATCTTCTGGTGAGTCTCTGGACATCTTTGGCATTTGCAGGAGACTTGAGATTTATAATGGCTTCGATTTGCTCCGGGCTTGCTTCAATTCCTCTTTTTGTGACCATATATCCCAGAAACTTTCCAGTCTTAACACCAAAGTGGCATTTGGATGGATTCAGTTTCATGTTATAGTGGTCTAGGATATTGAATGCTTCCTCAAGGTCCCTGAGGTGGTCCTCTGCTTTTTTCGACTTTACCACCATATCATCTATATATACCTCCATAGTCTTGCCCAATTGGTCCTTGAACATCATGTTGACTAGTCTTTGATACGTCGCTCCTGCATTTCTTAGTCCAAACGGCATAGCAGTATAACAATATATGCCGGTCGGAGTCATGAATGTTGTATCCTCTTGATCAGATGGTTCCATCTGAATTTGTTGGAATCCAGAGGAAGCATCCATAAAGGTGAGCATTTCATGTCCAGCCGTTGCATCCACCATGGCATCTATATGTGGTAATGGGAAAGGATCCTTGGGGCATGCCTTGTTTAAATCTGTGAAATCGACACACACCCTCCACTTTCCATTCTTTTTTGAAACAACGACCACATTAGCTAGCCATCGAGGATATTGAACCTCTCTGATCATACCGGCCTTAAGAAGTTTTTCAACTTCTTCTTGTATGATCTTGTTCCTCTTATGAGCGAATTTTCTTCGCTTCTGATAGACGGGTTAACAGTTAAATCCAGGCCGAGTTTATGGGTGATTACCTCTTTTGAAATACCTGTCATGTCCGAGTGCTTGAAGGCAAAGGTAGATCTTCTTCGCCCTAAGAAGGATATCATATCCTCCTCAATCTTACTGGGGATACTGGATCATAGGAACACCTTTACTTCCGGATCCTCGGGGTCCAAGGATACTTCTTTGAGATCTTTCTCCCGAGCTTCCAGCACGTTCCTAGGATGTTGCTGTAGTTTCTATGCTATAGTTTGCTTGGCTACTGGCTTCATTGATGAAGAATAATAGTTCCTAGCCTCCGCTTGGTCACCCATTATCTTCACAACTCCCCTAGGAGTAGGTAGCTTGATGCATTGGTGATAAGTTGAAGCTACAGCCTTCATTCCATGGAGCCAAGGCCTACCTAAAATAACATTGCAACAGGAAAGGTTATCTATAACACAAAATTTTTGGTATGAATTTAACCCTTCGATATAAATCGGGAGGTTGATGTCCCCCAATGTCTTCTTGTTTCACCACTGAAACCGACTAGCACCGATGTTCTAGGAATGATTTCTGAATCCGGGATGTTCATCTTCTTGAGGACATCATGTTGGATAATGTTGACCGAGCTGCCCCCGTCCACTAGGATCCTGCGTACATAATGGTTAGAGATAAATAAAGGAATAATCAAACCGTCATGATGAAGGTCCTGAATTTTCAGCTTGTCTTCCACATCGAAAAAGATTCTCTTGTCTGTTGTTAACGTGGTTGACACTATTGGATGATCCCCGTTATCCATCTTGATCTCCTTGGCGAATCTTTTTGCTGCAGAGAAAGAAGTTCCACATATGTCTGAACCTCCAGAGATGAAATTGACTGCCCCCACATCCATCTTGTCCTGTTGAGGATCCTGGATCCTTGAATTGAAAAAGATTCTCTAATCAGTTACTCGAGTGGTGGGATGAGTGGTCTTCTCTCATTATCCAACTCGAATTCTTCTACGGGACTTTCTCTTATGGCACAAGAATCTCCATACAATTCGTAGTCTCTGGAGACAAAGTTGATCACATGGGCATCCGGCGGCGGTGGTATTGCTTTCTGTGGAAGATCTTCAGGATCCTAGATCTTGGATTTCTACCTTCCCAAGAGTTCTTTAAAGTGACCCTTGCTCAGGAGGTATCCAATTTCTTTCCTTAAGCGGATGCACTCGTCTGTCGCGTGGCCAAAATCTTCGTGGAAGGCGCACCACTTAGACTTGTCCTTGAAGCCGACAACCTTCTCATTCTTTCGGGGCCACCTTGTTTTTTCTCCCAGATCCTTCATGGCACAAATTAAGCCATGAGTATCTACAGAGAAATAATAGTCGGAGATGCAAGGATAGTCTTCATCGTCATCTCCTTCTTCAACTGCCCGTACGTTCTGATTGTTGAACTTGGCGTACGGCTTCGAATTGTTGTTCTTATTCCAGGATCCTTTATTTTTTTCGGGAGTTTCTTGTTTCGTTTGTCCCATGAGACGATCCTGGATCTTTTTATCTTCTTCTAAGCGGATGTATCTCAATGCCCTGTTTCTGACTTCATCTAATGTCCTACACGGAGTCATCACTAAATCATCATAAAAAAGGAGCTCTTTTGAATTCCCATCTTGAATGCTTCAACAGCAGCAGTCATATCAAGGTTTGGGATTTCTAGAGCTTCCTTACCGAACCTGGTAACGAAATCCCGAAGGGATTCATCACTAGGTTGGATAACACGATATAAATCACTGGTTAACCTCTCAAATTTCCGACTACAAGAAAATTGAGTGCTAAACAAATTAACTAAATGAGAGAAAGATGTAACCGAGAAAGGGGGGAGACTTAGTAGCCATTTTAGTGCAGCTCCTGTTAGTGTGGCTCCAAATCCTTTGCAAAGGCAAGCCTCCTTGAGTCTTTCAGGAACAGGATTAATTTCCATCCTTTCCCTATATTGGGCAACATGTTTCTCAGGATCGGTGCTCCCATCATACGTCTTCATGTTGGGAGTTTGGAACCGCTTCGGGATCTCAGCATCACATATGGGCGGAGCGAATCTGGATAATTTGTGACTTCCCTCCGGTATCTCAGGAATTGGACGTATCACTCCAGGGACACTGGATATCATATCCTTTAGCTTCCGTAACTCCTTGGCCATGTCCTGGTTGATACCTGAATCCTGCATGGGAACATGGTTAGTATCTAAAGGTATAGGATCGTACCAGTTACCTCTCTGCTGGGTAGAGTTTGATATTCCAGACGAATATTTGGGATAATAGGAGTCAGAAATCGGAGTGGGTCCTCCAGAAGCTATGGTCTGCATGGGGATTATGTCCCCATCATGGACTTCGGAGGATCGTAGGTGCTGGATGCTGAGGATCCTTGATTCTGAAAGAAGGACCCTTGAGGTTAAGAATTATAGGACCCTTGAACATATAACCCAGAGGATCCTGGTGGAACGACTGACGACCCCTGCTGAAATAGCGAGGATCCTTGAGCCTGTTGATCCACGGACCCTTGTTGAAGGATGTGTGATCCTGACTGGAACAGTGAGGATCCTTGATCATGCTGACCCATGGATCCATGTTGAAGGATGGATGATCCTGGCTGAAACATTGAGGATCCTTGAGCCTGTTGACCCATGGACCCCTGTTGAAGGATGGATGATTCTTGTGAAAGCTGAACCACGGATCCTAGGGAGGTGAAATCCAGCATCCTAGGCATCAGGGGAGTGAGATTCTCTGCTGGCCTCTTAGTCTTCTTAAGATCTTCTATCTCACGAAGGATCCTTTGGTTGGTCTTGTTCTGCTGCTCCATATATGCTTTAACCTGCGAAAACATAGATGAAACATCACGTTAGTGTTAACCACCGGGGCAGCAGCAGCGGTTTTCGAGTTCTGGAAGATTGGTAGTTGCGTCTTGCTTCCAGCAGCAGTAGTTTGTTGTGCTCCCGTGATTGGCGGAGGCATTGGTGGCAAAGTCCTTGATGAGAGAGAAACCAATGATGGCATGGTTGACGATACAGAGGTGGATTGAGAGGCCATTGCGAGTGTTTAGGGTATGGAAAATCGAAAATTGATGGGAATAATTCAGATTATAGCACCAATTGCCCCACGGTGGGCGCCAAATTGTTTTGGACAAAAATCAACTAAGGATCAAGTATCCAAATCTGTTATGTGAGGTAAGGTGCTGACTTGATAATGACAAGTGTATAAGCGTGAGATTAATGAACACAAAGGTTTGATCACGAGGGAAAAAGCTCTTAACCAAGATAGTCTTGCTTCGGACAAAACTTATTGATGTAATCTTTGGAGAAATGACGTCGGTCAAGGATTAATAAGCTAATCTTTGGTCAAGTCACTTCACTCAAGGATCAACAAGGTAACCTTTGGTCGATGAGTATATGATTATCGTGGTCTCCGGCACAAAAAACCCCCGGACGGTGAAAACTATCACCGTCAAGTATATTGATAATAAAAAGGTGATTACAATTACGGTGGAGTATATGATCGAGATTACAAAGTATGCTAGTGTGTAGAGAGAATGCTTGTTTATGCTCTAGTGTGTGTGTAAGTACATGTGTTTTCTAACTGATCACAATCTCCAATATATATAAAAGATAATAACTCAGGGGAGTTATGATTAATAAAGACTATTAACTTATAATCCCTAAAAATCCGCCATGTCTTCAATATAATCGTAACATCAACTTTGACCACGTGCTCTATCACTCAGGCTGCGAAATAGGTGGTAGACCAGGTCTTCTAGCCGTTACACTTGATAAATATCAGCCTTCATATAAGAAACAACCGTTAATAGCACCAAATACCGAGGATCCATGATCCTGACATAGCTCTGGAACTCTTCAGAAGGATAATTGATCCAGACACGTCAATGTCTTCTTGACTGCAAGTTAGTGGATAGACTGAGTCTTCTAACCGTTATACCTGTTAAATATAAGACTACACATGAGAACAACCGTTAGTAAATAATAAGTACTGTGGATCCTTGATCCTGATGGGATCTGGAACACACGCTAAGGATAACTGATCCAAAACATATGCCAGGATAACATATCCACAGTGTCAAATTTCTGTGCACTAACAGATGTTACACAAAGAAATTAAAAATTCCAAATCCAACCCATCTAAATCGGCGACGTGAGATTGGGAATCCCACCGTCGGATTTCGTCGTCCAATCCTATTAAGACACATGTAAAAGTTCTCACCTACCACGATAGATTATCATGTAAATACATCTAAAGCGTTAGAATTTATCTGAAAATTCCCTTTCTGAAAAACATCTTGTTCTTGATATTTGGTCTTATTTTTATCTTACACGTGAGTTTTCAAAAAAGATGGGTTTTGTTGTTTCTTTATAAGTCATCTCCTTAATGAATTTCAACATGAACATTGATCAGATTTGTACACAAATTTTACATTAAAAAAATTCAAAATCCAGCTTAAAAAAGCAAGAATAAGATCTGATAAATCAAAATTCACTATAATATAACCAAAATTCCTCTCTTTAATTAAAAATAAAATTAAAAATAAAAAAACCTGGCAATTAGACGGGTACCCTTCAATAGATCCACATGAGAATTATTATTATTATTAAGATTATTATTAGAGAAATCTGCATTTTGTCTCCCTGGTATATATCGACGTTCGACGGGTTAACCACTGAAAAAGATTTTGCGAACTTTGACTCCCTGTGTTACTCCGGCGGGTTCTTCCGACTCCTACCGTCAGTTGACTGTTGGTATTTTAGTAATAATACCAACATATTAAGGGTATTTTGGTAATCTTCTTTTAATAAATAATAAATATAATAATAATAATAGCAGCAGCATCATAACCTTCATCATCATCGATCTCATCTTCATCATCATCAACCTCAAATCCTCAAACCCACCACCATCCCTCTTAATCTCATCATGTTCATCATCAGTTTCATAACAATTAATCAAATCCTTAAACCCTAGATTTCATCACTCAAACCCTCATATCTCTCAAATCCCACCACCAATCGCTTCAATAATTCAACCACCGCACCATAAATCATTCCGATCAAAACCCTAACCTCCGGCACCACGCCGCCGCCATGGATTCTGGCCGCGGACAATGCCGGAAAACCAGGAAGTGGAAGAAGAAGATGCAGGTGGAGAAGAAGATGAAGATGAGTTGTCTGGATTCAATTCGGTGTTTACAGCTTCTAATTGGTTGCTAATTACTACTAATTGTTGCTAATTGTTATGAATTAGAACTGAATTTGTGATCATTGGGGTTAGGGTTTGATGGTGACAAAGTCGTGGCTACAACCGGCACCAACGTATCATCCGTTAGAGTCGTATTGGGACATGGTGCATTCGTATGATGTTATAACCAGGAAGTGGACTAGGTGAATTTGAGTTATGATTTGTTGTTTATTAATCTTTGTTGATTTGATGATGAAGATAGGGATATGATGATGATGATGATGATGATGATGATGATGAGGAAGTCCTTAACCAAGTAAGGAATATATATTTCATGTTGTATAGTTATAACAAACATTAGTTTAGTTCAAATGGTTTGTTTTGTTAGTTGTTAACCGAGACGTCGCCGGTCCGAACCCCACACTCTATACGATTTGGATTATTAGTTTTAGGATTAATTATAGGCTCAGGGGTAAAACGGTAATTTCAACGTTTTTTGGTCAGTCAACTCACGGTCAACTGACGGCAAGGAGACAGACTGACCCGCCTAAATATCACAATGGTCCAAAGTTCGCAAAATCTTTTTCAGTGGTTAACCCGTCGAACGTCGATATATACCAGGGAGACAAAATGCTGATTTCTCTTATTATTATTATTATTATTATTATTATTATTACTATATAAACGAAAGCTTCTTAAATTTTGTCAAGCCACCAGATTGCTTTATTTTAAATGAAGAATTCTCATGCATTTGACCCGAATTCATGTGTATGGGTCTCACCAAACCTAGATAGCTCTTAAACGGATTATAACATCTCATTACATTAAAAATTAATATCAAATATTTGATATGAAAATCTTATAAAATATGGATATACTAAAAATTAATATCCATTTTTTAAAAAGATATTATTTATAATTAAGAAACAATTTTATAGTAAAAATAATAATAAGCGAGTCATAGGTCTCACTAAACCCGAATAACTTTTAAACCGGGTATAACATCTCATTTATTTTTAAAATTCTTTTATCATCAAATACTAAGTATATAATTAACTTTCTTACAACAATTAAAATTAAAATCCAAAAAAATATATAAATATTATAAAAGAATAATGTAAAACAACATATGAGGATGCAAATAAATTACAATGCATGTTGTGCGCAAAAAAAGGAAAAGGAAGGAAAAAAAGAACAATATAACTAAGATTCTTAATATTAAATATATATAGATGAAACCTTTAAAAACTCTCTAGTTGTTTCGCGTCTTATATTCTCTCAAGCCAACAGATTGTTTTATTTGTAAATAAAGACTTCTTATGCCCCGAATTCACAGGTATGAGTCTCAACAAACCCAGATAACCTTAAATGGGTTAAACATCTAATTATATTAAAAATTAATCTCAAAAAATATTTGATATGAAAATCCTATAAAATATGGATATACTAAAAAATAATATCCAATTTTTTTAAGAAAAAAAATATATTAATATTAAGAAACAATTTTGTAGTAAAAAAAATAAGCGGGTCATGGATATTATTGAACCCACAGCTTTTAAATGGTTTATAGCATCTCATGTTTTTTGTGAAACTATTTCATTATCAAACCATAAGTATATTATTTATTTTCTTACAATAAATAAAATTAAAATCCAAAACTATATAAATATTAGACACGCAAAAGAAACACAATCCCCGTAATATGGGGGATAAAACTAGTTAATATATACATTACAAAGAGGATTCAATTCTCTTCACAATTCACTATTCAACTTTTTAATCTTTTATTAATTATTAATTATAGCCACTAAATCAATAACTATAATTCCATAAATAAATAATGATTTAATTCTTGTATTATATTTTTTATTTCAACTAATTAAAATATTTAACAAACTATATTTTTAAACACTAAAATTGGGCAAGTGTCGGTTTTACATGTTTTGTTTGTCGATTATATTACCATTATATTTTTCTTCACTTAGTAATACTCGTTGAATTCATTTATTAATCTTTTTAATCTATTAATATCATTAACAGCATTTTAATTATCATTAATATCATTACTAGCTTTTTAATATATTAATATCATTAATATCATTAATTGCATTTTTAGTATTTGTTACCCGAAAACATTTTAAAATCCTTAAGAAAGGGAATATTACCATTATATTTCTCGTCACTCGTCGAATTTACTTATTAATCTTTTTAATTTTTCGTATTTGTTACACGAAAACTTTATAAATATCATTAATATCATGCATTTATTGTTATTTTGTATTGTTAATATCATATATATATATATATATATATATATATATATATATATATATATGTTGGTGTTTAATATTCTTTCTATAATGTATTTCTTGTTATTTAATGACCATGTGTTTAATGCTATTTAATATCAGAATATATTTTTTAAATGTGATCAAATTTCTTCAAGTATAATAGCAACACTTCACGACAAATCCTACTATTTCAATACACTAGAATATCTTAAGCATGTCTTCAATAAAGTTTTGTTTTGTAGTCTTAATCATAGTCGCAATTGTTGGTAAGCTACATATTGCTTATTGTTGTTCATGTTTATTATTTCTAACCTTCAAACATATGAATAACATGCTTGTGCTAGCATATTACTTATTTGTACTACTATGTTTTTGTCTAACTAATTTAGGGAGCACTCTCAAGATGGGCGAAGCGTGTTTTGAAAGCTGGAAACCTAGAATATGTCGATTGAATGCATGAAAAAATGAATGCTTTGAAAAAAGAGGGGTGTGGACGGGAAGTTGCACGTTTGATGGTCATTGTGTATGTGTTTGGGATTGTTAAGACTCATGTATTTAATATCTAAAAATATTATTTATTATCTTAGTTATTTTCCATTTCTATTTAGTTAGCTAATACACACCCTCTTGTGACAAAAAAAAAATACCAAATATTATTATAAACTTACACAGTAAAACATAAATTCCCCATAGACCTTCAAATTAATATTAGGGATATTGGTTTTAAATACTCCAAACTTTAACCCATTGGTAGATAGCACTCTCAACTTACGAATTGTTCCCCAACACTCTCAACTTTTAACATATTTTCTTCTGGCACTCCCGGAGTAAGGAGACACCAACTTCGTTAGTGTTTTGGGTAAAAAATGTCATTTTTCACAGTTCAAGGGATTAAATAAAATTTTATTTATTATATATTTCATCATACATCTCAACCCAACAACCACTCTTCTTCCATGTTCCCAGCCGACTACCACCAATCAACGACCACTTGGTTTGAGAGACTGGACA
>NW_027504162.1:0-17852 GCF_021521415.1 Bidens hawaiensis | reverse complement strand
CCGAGATTGTCACGGTTAAAAAAGAAACAAATGAGGAAAATACAAGGATGCACAAAGAAAGAAAAGTAACGCATGCGGAATATAAAAAAATGAACTATGTGAGATAAAAAATGCAATTGGAACATGAACAAGATAAGGATTTCAAGTTTCCCACAAAGAATCTATCTCATTTGGAACTTTAGATGCAGGCTTTTTCAAAGAAGAAAAAGAAAAGAATCCTAGCCAAATACACGGAAGAGGATGAGGACACATTGAGTATTAGTTTTATTTTAGTTAATTAAGTAGGTTGTTATGTTTTTAATTGGGTTGTATTTTTTTATTTTTAATTTAAGTATTGTTATTTTCTTATTAACTTTATTGTTAAAAGAAAAAAGAAAAGAGGTTAAAGTCCATCGGGGCAAACAACGGAAGGGCAACATTAGGAGTTTTATTGCCTCTAGTGTCTACGTTAGGGATAAGTTCGTTACCGTACCGGTACCGACCGGTACGGGTATCAAAAATACCGATCCCGAAAATCGCCAAATGTTGGTACCGGTACCGAAATATTGGGTTCGGTATCGGTATAGGGACAATACCGGTATTGAAGGTAAAAATTCAAGAAATACCGATATCGTACCGGTACCGGTACCGTACCGATCCCGAAACTCAAAACTTTGGTACCGATTCGGTACCGGTACCAAGTACCAAATGCTCATCCCTAATCTTCTACGTGACAGTGACGTAACGTTGTGGAGATGCTTTCTTGCCCCCTCCACATAGAATGATCTAATACATGCACTTTAAAAATAACAACTAAATGAGAGAAGAATCTAAAGGGGTGAATCCAAAGATAAAAGAGTTGATGGATATTGTTATTTGAGAATGTGTAAGGAGCATGATTCTTTATACCAACTAGTGTATTACAATATATTTGTTAAACACTGGTAATAATTATTTATACAATCTTTTTAGCATCGTTTTATTAAACAACTATTTTATTTGAGGTTGGGGTCGTTTTGAAGGTGCGAAAAGGTCAATAATTTTGCCATTTTTCTAAGGTTGTGGTACGCTACAATTACCGAGTGATACTATTTATTTAAACAACTTTTTGGAACCCTCAATATATACATAACATATACACAGGTGACGTATGTATATACATTCAAAAGTCTTAAAAATCATGAGTAGAACCACAACTATAAGCAACTATACACGTATACACACATTTAGGTAGTGAATCTCCATGCCCACTTAGGGATGTGTATATATATATATACATGTATATATTAAATATAATGTATCCATCGATTATAATTCATATTTACACTTAAACTTATGATAATTATAACTCTTAATTTTGTTGCCAGGAGCAGTTCCGTGGCATAATCATCATAGATTTTACACTCACTTTAGATTTACACTCAATTTCACTAGTTTCTCTATTTCATTCATAATCATTATTGTTAGCGAAATCAAGTAAATATCAAGTTTAAATCGATGATGATTATGCTATCGGAATTGTTCTTGGTAGAAAAAAAGTGAAAGTTAGGAATATTAGTAGTTAATATGTTAGAACGATTTATTAATATTGGCCAACAAGTCATAATTAGGTTGTGTGCTGTCATATAACGTCGTAGGGCGTTTTGGGTGCCAAATCAGCACATTAACTTTGGTAACAAGCGTTATAATGGAATAATTGTGGTTGCTAAACTTTGAGCAAGTGGATCCAAAACACGAACGCGAGATTTGTAGAACTCTTTACGACTCTTTTATTAAGAAAACGACAAACGAAAAAAAAACTTAATAAAACTGATACATGGGACCTAGAGTATATATAAACCCATGGTTCCAATCTTATACTAACTCAAATACAGAATTTGAATCCAAAATAAGTAGGATTAAATAAAATAAGACTAACTTATTTTATAATAATAAACAAATAATTATATTAAATATTCTCCAAGATAGTAGGAGCTTTCAATATGATTTTGTGTTGAACACGTTTAATAGTGGTGACCTTCCATCTTAGAGATAAGTGTCTCTATCAAGTGGGCTAGCTCCACATTGACTCCTAAATACAAGTATTTAACTACTAAATGAAAATAATTAAGTTAATTACATTATTGAAATTAATAAAGCTGAAGCACTTTATATAATCCAACGTGATTGGTGGCATCAAGACATCACCGTTGCATTGAATGGTAGACGACCCGTGAGTGACAACACGGAGTACAACACCAAAAGTACTTGCATGTCTGCAAAGGCCCACGGACTTCCTGGTGGGCTGATGGACCAACCAATTATTCAACAGTTTTAAACTACAGTATCATTCTTATGTTTACTGATGCATTTTTAATTAAATTTTTCTTAGTAAACTTCTTTTATGTTTTATATGTAATGTAATATCAAGGAAAATACCAATTTGTTTGGCAAAAAACTAACACTAATATATTGTCATTTGAATGTGTTTTTTTCTTTAAATTCACTCTTAATAGGTGTTACAATCCTATCATTGTAGTTAGGTATTAGAATCTTATGATTGTAGTTATTCAGTGATTTTTTCTTTTTTGTTTTTAAATTTAACAAAGTATTAAGAAAATAACAATGAAAAGAAAATTTACTTAAATAATAACCAAGTTTTATAGTTATTAAAATATATCAATTTGAAAAAAAAAAGATTTCATTAACTAGTACCCAAAATTTATATAAACTCATTTAGATTACTTAATTTTTATAAGTTTCTATCATCTGTTAAAAAATTCATAAGTTTTTCTTGAACAGCCGATGAATAAAATTTGACTACCCGGAGTAACCCAATGGTAAATGTGACTCCAGACGCGCATGATTGTAGATAGCGTTGAGAAGTTCAAGCCCATCATCTCTGTTCCGGAGAAATCCTGTTGCCGGAAAGCCCACCACGACGAAACCTGGTTTGGAATTGAATTTGAGCTGGACCAAATTTTCACTTCCCCTCTGATACCAATTAACCTAAAACTCATTCATATATTTTTTTAAAGAATTATGTTGAACAAAACTATAACAGACAGGAGACATATATGCCGAGCGATCAGGATACGAATAAAGAAAATCCACACAGGCCTGGTTGAACTATTCTACAATGTACTTTAGTTGAACTAAAAAATATGTTCATTTTTCTTCTAAAAGCTGAAACTTTTATAATAAATTCAGCAATGCCATTTTTTTAGACAGTCAAATAAAAAGAATTGTTTGTTTTTGCTTAGTGATTCACATAACCCATAACCCATAACGACAATTCAATCAGTAAAAATCCAGAAATCAAGCATGACAGGAACAAGTTTACAAATTACAAGTCAAAAGCAAATAAAAACTCAAGGATGATAAATGGCAAGAGCATATGATTGGGTTGCCAAAATGAATCATTTTTCTTTTAATTCTTATTGCCATGACATAAACCAAAAATACAGAAAAAAAACAATGTTATATGCCTGGTCTTTCTGTTCTCATTATTCTTGGATTGAAGAAGATAATGTTTAATTCAAATTTCATATATGTTATTCATTCAGGGAAGTGTAGCTCTGAGTTCTTTCCTGTCAGTTCCAAATGACTGAAAATAAAAAACAAAATTAGCACCTTTAATTCATCACGAAATAGGAATTAAAGCATTAATTAAAACAAAATAGATCATAACTGATAAATGACTTAACGGCATAATTAACAAGAAATAAAAAACAATACCTCGACTCCAAGTCCTTTACGGTAAACATTGGTAAATAGTTCAGATTCTTCTGGCATAGGGCTTTCCTGTAATTACACAGATAAATAATTGTTGACTTAATGGTCAAAATGCATTAATGAATAAAAAAACAGAGAAATTTAATGGTCAAAATGTGACAGGTATGCTACCTTAGCTTGAGCAATTGCTTCATCAACTTCTTTTCTTGCTTGTTTCTCAATGTCCTAAAAAAGGTTATTAAAAATATTTACGCACATAAGATTTAAAATCACATACAAAATAGATATGTGGAAACGAAGCATATTGATATTACCTTTAGCTCTTTTTCAGTGGCTAAATCATGAGCAAGAATCAACTTTCTAATTCTTTCAATAGGATCACGTTCCTGAAACGGTAAATTGCACATTGTTAATTTATTATTAACAGAATAATTGTTTGATGGAATATGTTAAGAGACTGACGAACCTGTCGGACACCGCTAATTTCATCACGAGTACGGTACGTGCTACCAGGATCAGACATAGAGTGGCCATGATACCTATACGTGTCCATTTCAAGAATCTGAAAATAAAGTTAACCAAGTGATTATTAATTCCATGAAAATTTGAATATGCATGAAAACCATACAAAAGAATTTCACTACTTACAATGGGACCATTCTTCAATGCATGTTCCTTTGCAAACTTGCAAGCTTGTTTGACAGCAAAGGCATCCATGCCATCAACCTATACAAGAATACAAGTTAAGATCATCTTTAAAATACAAAATTTTGATATCCATAAAAAGATGATCTTGAAATTTTGATCTCAAATGCAGTGTTTCTAAAATCATGTCTATTACAGATAGATGATGTGTTAATGAGACAACACTTCAGCACTTCCAAAGATGTGAAATCGCAAGGGTAATGAAGTCAAAATAACTTTAGGCGTTAAGCTATTGTGATTTTACCACCATATACTAAAAAGCCATCTTAAAATAAGCCAAGCGCAACTTAACAAAATGACTATTTATAAAATGTTAATGCATAAGAACTAGGGGTGATAAAAAAAAGTTGAAACCGTCCATACCAAGTTTAATTGGCCGAATTAAGAGCACTATGGACTGGTTTATGGTTTGAAAACCTGTTTTGAGGATTCGGTTCATGGTTTTTGGTTGGATTACTCCATATAAACCGGACCAGCTGTGTATTAATATATAATTACCTTATAAAAATATGTATTCTCTGGATAAAGCGGCGACTTGAAATTTGAAGTTTCAACAGCCTTTTAGAGGACCAAATTCAACTCTTCCAAGTATTCCTTTTATTTAACATTTTTTAAACATAAAAATTTAAAACTCTAAAACTCTTACAGCACAATTTTATAATTGACAAGAAATGTGTTAGTATGGTAACTAAGTCATAGGTTGTACTCATTTGAAATGACGACTACAGAATGAGCACTTAAAACATGTGTGAATGTGTATATCAGTATATGGTCACAGTGTCTAGGGGTGTTCACAAACCGTCAAAACTGATCAAACCACCAAAATCAAATAACTCTTTTTTAAAACAAATTTTAATACAAATTTATCAAAATTTTAATACAAATTATGGTTTTTAAAAACATCTTTTTTTTTGTTTAAAATCATAGAACTGGCATTAACCAAACCATCAAAACTGTAAACACAGGCCAGATAGGCAAACCCAACCAACCTGACCGATTGGGGTTGTATTTTTCCAAAACCGTAGTTACAAGGTCGGCCCAAATTTTTAGTCAAAACAGGCCAAACTGGACCGTGAACCCTCATAACAACGGTAACTCTGTATTTTAGTATGTAATTTATCTAGAGTCAGATGTGATATATGACAATTCTCGTACATAAAATTTGTGAAGCAAAAAAACACAGACGAAACTTACCTTCAATCCAGGAACATAATCTCCTCGCTTGTAATAAGCAGGACTCTTTGCAGCTCTCCATTCAGCTGTACCCATACCATCTGCATCCCAATCCAAGAAACTTCAATAACTTTTTAAATCACAGATAAATAAAAACAAGATAAAAGACCTTACAAACTCATCCAATTATGCCTTAGAAATTTGTTTAATTTACTAATTTGTCAGTGGGCTTATCATGTCTAGCACTTAATGCTGAAATAATTATATACTTCTGTACAATTCAATGACCACATAATTGAATACTTGAATATTCTAATTTCCAATCCAGTCAACTAATCCAATCATATATCTCGCATAAAGTACATAACATGGTCCCTAAAACTACAACCATCACATCTTAAGTCTCTAGATCATGTTTATGATTGATTGAAGACTTGAATTGATTCTATATTTAGTGATTGTTCTCGCAGACCAAAATACACCTTACAAGCTCTTCCAAATATTTGTTAGAAGTACACACACGTTACATCATTTTCTACATTTTGTTTGATTCACTAATTCACTTAATACCTGCATAATCATAAATTAATACTATTCAATTAAAAAATAAATTAATACTACTATGATCCATAATATATTTTCGACATTTGTTTAATTCACTAATTTGCCGGTGTGATTATCATGTCTAGAATTTAATACCCACCTAATCATATAATCTTGTACAATCGAACTAACATATTATTCAATACTACTCTGATCCATAAAATATGTTACAAAAAGTACATATCATGGTCCCTAAACCACAGCCATCACATCTCCAGTCTCTAGATCATTTGCAAACACTTAACTTAACTCCAACTCCAAAACAAGTATAATTTCATACAACCATAGCAAATAACACAATCAATCATAATAAGTTTTAAATAAAAGCCTTACAGTGATTATTCTCACACAACAAAATTTGCAGATTTTTATATTTTACTGGTTAACCGAAATTAACTGAACCGAACCAAACCATTCGTATTTTCATATTTTTCTAGCGTTTATACCTCCATTTCATGTTTTATACCACCGTTTCATGTGTTTATATCTTCATTTCTTGTATTTATGAATCCATTTCATGTATTTAAAAGTGAAATTGTAGCCCAATTTTAATTTTAGTTACGAACCAAAATGAATAACCAAAAGTTAACCAAACCAATTAACCGAATTAAACCGAAACATGAATAACAGTCATAAAACAAAGCCCCTTACAGTGATTATTCTCGCAGACCAAGATCGCGGGCAAGTCCCAAAGCGCGGCCATATTCAAAGCCTCAAACAGCTGCCCCTGATTCGCCGCTCCGTCCCCATACATAGCAAAGGTGACATGGTCCTCCTTCCTAAACTTCTGAGCAAACGCCAGCCCACACCCCAACGGCACCTGAGCGCCCACAATCCCATGCCCGCCGAAGAAACAGGCATCCTTTTTATAAAAATGCATCGAGCCGCCTTTGCCCTTGGAGCAGCCCGCCTGCCTGCCCATCAATTCAGCAAAGGATTCCAACAACGTTCCACCGCGTCCGAGGAATATGCAGTGGTCACGGTAGGCGGTTATTATGCAGTCTTTTTTGGTGATGGCGGCTTCCATGCCGACGCAGACGGCTTCCTGGCCGTCGTAGAGGTGGCAGAAGCCTCGGATGAGTTTGGATTTGTACAGGGAGTCGGCTGCGATCTCCATGCGGCGCATGAGAGCCATGTCGGTGAAGAAGGAGAGGAGTTCTTTGGGGTTGGTGCTGACGGATCTGGAGGGTGGCTCGCAGTTGTGGCCGGTGAAGGGGACGCTGGTTTCGACGGTGATGTCGTCGGTGGTGGTGGTGAGCAGGCGGCGGCGGAAGAAGGAGGTGGTGGTGGAGATGGGTTTGAAACTCCGGCGGGCGAAGGCCATCGGGTGGAGTTGGCTGTTTGGTGGATTGAAGGGTTAGGGATGGTGGAGACCAAATGAAGGAAAAGGAGTAGAATAGAAAAAGAAAAGAATTTGATTGATATAATAAAAGTGAGTGAGGTTTATAAAAATATCTGGATTTCAATTACAAGTTGTATCCTTTGGGTTATACTGGTATACCATGAATCTAGTCAATACTTTTCACTTGTGGTAATCTTTTATATATATATTTTTGAAAGACCAACAAAGGTTATATTCACAAACTAGCAAGGAGCTAGACCAACAATACATCCACCAAAGTCAATCCTGAAACAAAACGACACCAACAGCGAAGCAACAGCAAAACACTCCTATTTCCAACTAAAGCTACGCCAATCTTCCCAAGTTAAGCCCCTTCTTTTTGACCGAGATTTAACCCACAAGTAACCAATAGCTTGACTTCTTCAAATACATTATACGGGAGAATCGGGTTCCCATTATGTACTCTATCATTCCGCTTTTTCCAAAGACACCAAATAGTTATCAAGCACATTGCGTGAAAAGTTTTAGACTTTTCTGTGGAAGCCGCTAAGTGTTTATGAAGTTCCAACAAGTCTTGCATACCAAATGCATAAATCAAAGGAACTTTGCACCATTGGGAAATTAAACACCATAAAACTTGAGCAACCTCACACGTGATAAAAATATGATTGACCGATTCCTCCTCCCTTTCACAAACCGAAATGTTTCTCCTAAACAGTGCATCCCGCGTTGGAAGCCTATTAAGCACGGCTCTCCACGCAACAAAACCCACCTTCAATGGAACCCAGCTATTCCATTTAAAAACTGAAGCAGGACAACTTAACTGCTTTTGCAACAGTAGACTTTTTAACCCACGGATCACCTGAGGAGTCACCAGACCAAATAATAATCCCTTCCAATTTTTATTTCCACATTCTGACACAAGGAATAAATTCTTCCACGAGGACATGCCCCATAGGTGCCATACGCCAATCCCATTTTCCACAAATCACACCATCCCACATGAATAACCTGTCCGCCACCGAGCATTGTTTGAGAATAAATTAGGGGACCGAACACACAAAGGGCAGTCAACGAGCCAATTATCTAACTAAAACCACGTGTTTGCCCCATTATTAACCTCTGAGCGAATCATCTTACCCACATCCATTCCAACCAGCTTAAGATCCTCCAAGCTTTTACCAATCGGGCCCGCGAATGATCTTTTTACCGGGAAGCCGGACGACGACCGGGAGCAGATTACCTTCCACCACAAATTGCCTTTTTCATTTTTGAACCGTTATCACCACTTTGCTAACAGGGAGACGTTTATATTTCTCAAGAAACCCAACCCTAATCTTATATTACCTTACATTTTATTTGTACTTGTTTACGGGAGGGTGCAATTAGGGGGTTAATAAAAACAAAAAAACACCTTGTAAACCGAGCCGTATCCGTAATAAAAAAATCGATATGAATTTTGAATTCGGGTTTCGGATTGGATACGAACCATGTAATTGGGCTTGGAGAGTACTATGTATCGGAACAAATTAAGATTTTTTTTTTCAAAGTAGTTGGTTTAAAAAGAAAAAAAAATGGTTTTTAGGTGTTTGACAATTGACCAAATGGATTTTAGGTGTCCAACCATCTGAGATGGCTGAATCACATTTATCTCTCATAGTGGTGTTCCATGTAAGCGATGACGTGTATATTTGTTGTGACTGTATCAGTCATCTGAGATGGATGGATCCAAATTTATTCCATTAAACATAATTTGGCCACTTGGCAGCATAAGATGAAACCAGTCATTTGAGATAGCTGAATTGAACTCCGTATTTTTAATTATTGCAAACTCGCTGGCTTACTTCTTTGAAGATGCAAAGATGATTTTAAAGTCATGTAATGTAAGTTAATGGCATATGACATCTTTTGAACACAATACTTACTATTTCTAAGCAGAGTAAGTCACGAGAGTTTATCCATTATACAAGAATAATTTTAATTCTACAAAAGAACACCAATACGTTTTCCCTATATTTCTCAAGTTACTACCTCATATTAATAAATTTTTAATGGCGATTTGCACTTGTGTAATGCATAAAGGTTGAAGGTTGAACAGATACATAGGAAAAAAAATATTGATGTTCTTTATTACAATCAAAATTCTTGTATAATGGATATACTCTCATGACTTGCTATGTATGGAAATAATGAGTATAGTGTTCAAAAGATGTCATATGCTATCAACTTACACCACATGACTTTTAAATCATCTTTGTAGTACATCCGCGAGTTTGCAATAATTGAAAATACGGATGTCAATCCAGCTATCAGATGGCTGGTTTCATCTTATGTTGCCAAATGGCCAAATTATGTTCAATAGAATAAATTTGGATCCAGCCATCTCAGATGGCTGATCCAGTCACAACAAATGTACACGTCATCGCTTACATGGAACGCCATTAAGAGAGATAAACGTGATCCAACCATCTGAGATGGCTAGACACCTAAAATCCACTTGGTCCATTGCCAGACACCTAGAAACCCCTTTTTTCTTTTGAAACCTACTACTTTATCAATAAATTAGTTGGACTAAGAATATAAAACAAAAAAGTGTGTGATCAGTTACAATCAAGCCTCCGGAATATTTTGGAAGAAAATATTTGAAAGTGGCTTGAGATAATGGGCAAACCGTTTGAATATCGGGGTAAAGAAGCTATTTAAGCCCATTGGAAGGTTGTAAACTAAGAATGCCAAAAATATGCTACGAAGGGACCCGGTTGGCGTAGCGGGCAAAACGACACCAACATCCAATCTTGAGTGTTAACCGACTTTCAAACTCATAGGAAACTGGAAGGGTGGCAAGGGAAGACGCTTAAATATTTAACTTCATGGGAGAAATTTTGGGTTTGCCTGAAATGGAACGGGGCACTCATCGTTCTGGTCGCTTGACAATCCGGCGCATCATCCCAGGCTACAGAACGGTCGAAGACCTCGCCTTCGACAAATCCGAGCTCACCCCCTCCGATGCTCGTAACTTCAACCTCGTTGATGAAGACGAGGATGACGCAGTTAATTTATGGGACAACGACGTACAAGAGTTGGCTCGACCCCTGGGGATAGGAAGAAAAAGAGTGGAAAAAAGTGGAGGGTTCGTCGTCGTCACAATCCGATGTGGGGGCCCATGAAGAACCAGACCGACTAAATGATATGTTTGGTCGTTTCGAAACCCGAAACGTGAAACGTACCGCTACCTTCCAACATGGAAACGAAACCAACGAACGACTTGCCGGTCTATTTGAATTGCGGCAAATGGGGCGAGACTACGAGTTTCTCGTCTCAAACGGGTTTAACGAAGATGCCGTATTATTGGAAGAACGACAAGTACAAAAAAATGCTCGAATTTTACAACTTAGTATCAATTCGGTACCAACGATACCAAATTAGTACTGAATACGGTACCCGCTTCTTTTACATGGTAAATGGTTATTTTACATGGATCAAGTGTGACATAACAAACCTGAAATGGGTAGAATAGAGCCCAATTAAAAGTTCCGTGGCCAAACTGCCCAATAATTCTTATGGTTAGTTAACTTAGGTGGCAAAATTTGAAAAGTAGGATTGTAGGATGGCCAAAATATTGAATTTTCCTTTCTTAGTTAGGCATTGGCTGTGTCGTGGGATAACTAAAAAGAGCTAGTTATCGTGTCATGTCACTGTCACGTCGACAATAGAGTTTAACTTAACTAGCGTGTTGTGGGTTAAATTTGTTTAAATAATATATAAAATAAAAGAAAAAAAAAGTAAAAAGTAAATCACTATGTGTTTGTTTAAATATGATTGGTGAGTTTGGAGTGGACCCCATCCACCAAGAGGAGATCGCGCCGTTGTTGACATAGCGCTGGAGGGCAAGAACTGGCTAGGCACTATCATGATTATTTGGGTGTTGTGGTTTAATGGCGCCATGGGTTGATGACTAGGACCATGGCGTCTTAGGGGGTGTTTGGGATTTCTTATGAAAACTCCTTATAACTTTTCAATAAGTTACAAAAGTGTAACTTATTAATCTTTCCGTCTCATATCAAAAACAATCTCAAACACTTTATTCATTTTCAAAAAGTTAATAAGTTATAAGTTGATAAAAATAAGCAATCCCAAACACCCCCTAAGCCAAAGGCTGGCCTGCAAATTTCATGCTACAAGTTCACTTATTGGTGGATGATCTATCACACTATTTGAAGCTGTTACATTTCTTTCTGGTTGAGGGTTTCATACCAAAATAATTTAGGAATCTAAATCCAGGTCATACTCTAGAAATGTTTTTTTTTTCCAATTTTAAACAACAAATTTTATAAAAGAAGAATCATTGTCTTAACTATGATAAAGAATATATGATTCTATATATACTTTAATAACACGATTTTGAAGGTTGTACAAATTATAAATAGGGTTTGAGCTACTTTCAACCCATTTGACCCCCTTTGTTAATTTTTTTATATAACTCGTTTGAGATTAAAAAAAAAAGAAACTATACGGGTCGAACCATTCATAAGTAAAAGAACTGGAATTGTTGCAAAAGAAAAAAAAAAGAGATTTGCATAAATAAACTGTGAAACAATGAAATCAACATGGAGAAGTCCACCTTGTGCTGACATAATGCCTACACTGCATCCGAAAAGAAGTGCATAAACTATAAAGGTAATTGGCATACATAGGCAAGCTATAATAAACTACTAAACTTCTTTTTTAGAACGAAGAATAATGGTTAAGCCCTTGGAAAGCTCTCAGAGGGATTCGACGTTGTGAGGCCAAATCCACCCAGTGATGCTTCACATGACGTTGAACCACACATGAGTAGGTGAACTCACAACGTCAAACTAGAGAAACCCTTAAGTGATCCCTCCAAAATGTTGAAAGCTATAAACTACTAAACTAGAAATATGAATAGCACACACCTGTCATATAACATGTTTCTGATATGGCATTTTTTTAATGTAATGTAAAATATAGAATTCTCAAAAATCAAATTGTCTAACCTAGAAATAGAGATCAAACATTATTAGTTTATTACATTACGTATTCCACAATATGGGCCATGCCTTTTCATCAAATTTTATATAGCATAATGTGATAAAAATGCTTCAAGCCTCCACATGCAAAGTGACTAACTAGTCAACAGTAGAAGAAGTCAGAGTATGATCGTGGGCCAAGATATTTGCAAGTTAGTTTTGTTTGTTTTTGAATAAGTTTGTTTTGTTCAACGTGTCCTTTATTTTAGTATGTTTGTTATTTTCTCTTCTTATTTAAGAATGGTCCTTGTGCTCAGTAACTTCACAACAATCAATATTAAAAAATATTCTCTTTGATCATTTCTATTGCTTTCATACTCTCTTATTTTTCCTTCAAAACTATAATCACTGATCTTATCAGTGGTATTATTATGATCCTTTGAAATCCACAAAGACAAAAAAAAACTCCCTTCATGTAACATCCCGAAATTTCCAAAATGATATTAATTATATTACTTAATAATAGAGGGAAAGTTTACTCGGGTTATCGGGAAATAAATAAATAGAGTAGGAGTTGGTATGGGTCGGGCTAGCGTTGGGTAGTGGATATGGGTTTTGGACTTAGATTAATGGAGATGGGTTAAACGAGAATGGGCCTTAGGTCCATGGGATTTAAGGGATATAAATATCCCCTAAAACCCCATACCATCATTCTTTCCATCTATTTTCTAACACACTCCAAAACACACACACCACACACCACCAACACCGCCGGCCGGCCGAGGAGAGGAACGGACAGATCCGAGAGAGAGTGAGGGCTAGTTGTGATTAACAAGTTGAACAAGATCCAAACGAGCTCAAAAAGGTATGATTCTTGATCTTTGAAGTTTAAAGATCCGAGCTTTATAGCGTATATACGACCGGAAACGGTTGGGGAACGTAGGGGGTGATGTCGAACCATAGCAAGGGTGTTAAAATCGCTCGAAATGCTGGTCAGAAACTAAAACAGCGGCTGATCTGGACAACTTCGCCTTCAAAGCGATAACTTCGCCTTCAAAGCGATAACTTCGCCTAAAGCCAAGTTCGCCTGATGACAACTTCGCCTAAAGCCAAGTTCGCCTGATGACAACTTCGCCTAAAGCCAAGTTCGCCTGATGACAACTTCGCCTAAAGCTAAGTTCGCCTAAGGTTTAACTTCGCCTAAAGTCAAGTTCGATTAGAAAATAAATTAAAAATCTAATGAAAAATGTGTTAAGACAGTTAATGGAAATAAAATTTTTCCAATCTGACCTGGCAGCTCGACCCCAGCCAGGGGCTCTGCCCCTTGGACCCTGCTAGGGGCTGCCGCCCCTAGACCCCGCTGCCAGGGGCGCTGCCCCCGGACCCCCGTTCGTTGTGGGTCATATAAAGATAGAAATACATTATGAGAAGTGATAGTTAATTGATACGTATACTTGTTATACAGTCAGCCGTGCACAACTGAAGAAAGGGATTACGATTAACGGTGAACGTAACCGTGTTCAGGTGAGTTTCTAGCCCCATTCCTTGTTATGTTTTCGGGGCTGTGTGCATACTCGATGTGTTGTTAATACATTTATCCTAAGTGATAAGTGTATGCCATATGTGATATATGTGATGGATATGAATGATTGCTTGTCGGTACGCGAACGATCTTCGGATATTGCGCGTACTGTCAGGTTAAAAATAAAGATACGAATATTATATATCGAAGATGTATGAACATTACAAATGAATACTTGTCGGGGCGCGAACGATCTTCGGATATTGCACGTATCGACAAGGGGTATGGTTGTTAAATGAATGATGTAAAGAACGCCTAGAGTGTTCTTATGCTATAATGTAATTATTGTATATGTGAGGTATGTGTATACAGGTACACGAATGGTATGTGAGTCCTACGTTCGACATAGTAAGTTAGGGTGGCGAATCCCTCTAACTCCTGTTGGACATAGACTTGGCAGGTGATGGCGTAGTTAAGGACTGCGAGCCTTATACGTGATGTAGATAATAGATGTAAGCATAGGAAAGGACTGTGAACCTTATACGTGCTGATTTTGTAGCATAGGGGAGGACTGCGAACCTCGTACGTGCTATGAATTAGGTTGCAACATAGGGAAGAACTGCGAACCTTGTACGTGTTGTGGATGTATGTCAGCATAGGAAAGGACTGTGAACCTTATACGTGCTGATTTTGTAGCATAGGGGAGGACTGCGAACCTCGTACGTGCTATGAATTAGGTTGCAACATAGGGAAGGACTGTGAACCTTGTACGTGTTGTGGATGTATTATGGTATAGGGAAGGACCGCGAACCTTGTACGTACCATAAATGGTGAACATAGGTAAGGACTGCGAACCTTGTACGTGTTCACAACCTTGAGTACGGGTATAGACGGCGGACTATGAACGTACTCTCGGTAGACTGAGGTTAGTGATTGTAGATATGTATGTATGTATGGTAGCAAGTATGTACGTAGAACAGAAGGGTAACTAATGATGTATGGATATGTATCTACGGATAAGTATGTATGTGTATGTATGTATTGTATGGCGTTCGATTAACTAGAACTCACTCAGCGTAGCTGACTTTTAGTATGCACGCAGGTGAGCTGATTACAGAGCTAGCATGAGGATGACGCATGGCATGGATTGAACGGCTGGTATCTGAAGAAAGAAGTAAAGATGTTTTAAATATAAAGTTTTGTGTTATGGTATCAAAGAAAAGATTTAATGTTTTGTAACAAATGATTGATGTTTTATATTCCGCGAAAAGTTTTAATAAACTCTGATTTGAAGAACTGTGTTTATGAGTAAATCCGACGCTAAATTAGGGCCACCGGGTTCGGGGCCTTACACTTCATGGCTGAACTAACTAGCGCTATTCAAACTCAACCAACACCGATCCCTATCTTCAAAGGGGACGGGTATGACTACTGGAGCATAAGGATGAAGACCATCCTGCGATCATGAGATCTATGGGATCATGTTGATTCTGGCTACAACCTTGCTGAAACCGATCAAAACAGACTCAAAGCTGCAGTGAAGAAGGACGCTTATGCCATGGCCATTATTCAGCAGGCAGTCCACTATCAACTTTTCTCTAGAATTGCTGCTGCCAAGACTGCTAAAGAAACATAGGACATCCTGAAAATGGAGTTCCAAGGTGATTAACAAGTAAAAGCGATTAAGTTGCAGGGACTGAGAAGAGATTTCTAGAATCTCTCTATGAATGAAGGTGAATTAATCGGTGATTACTTCTCCCGAGTAATGGCAATCGTTAGTAAAAAACGGTCATATGGGGAAGTCGTCTCCCATCAAACAATCGTTGAGAAAGTCTTGAGAAGCCTTGCTCCTCGATTTGACTTCATAGTTCCAACTATTGAAGTTTCATCGGATCTCTCCACGTTGACTCCAATGAAGTTGATGGGATCATTGCAATCCTAGGAGGCTCGTCTCATTAGCCTATCCAAAGAAAAAGGAGAGAAGGTTGAAGAACAGGCACTACAAGTGCAGACACCAAACCGAGGCTTTCAATCAAACTACCCAAGAGGAAGAGGTCGTGGTTCTTTAAGGGGTAAAGGCTGAGGTCGAACTAGAGACCGTAAGAAACTCCCTTAGTGTCAGATCTACAACAAGTATGGTCACCTAAAATGTGATTGCTAGTATAACGAGGATAATCAAGCCCAGGTTGTTACTGATGAGACTCCAACTAATGAACCAGAAGAAGAGCAACAACATCTCTTTATGATGTTTACGGATAGCCTTGATGAGCATTCCAATCACCTTTGGTTCTTGGATTCCGGTTGTTCTCATCATATGACTGGTGTGAAGGAAAGTTTCACTCAACTTGATGAGTCATTCACTGAAGAAGTAAATCTTGGTGATAAAAAGAAATTAATGGTGGAAGGTAAAGGAACTGTACGTATCAACTTGGCTAATGGCAGTCGCAAGTTACTTGAAGATGTCTACTACATACCAAGATTGGAGTACAATCTCTTAAGCATAGGCCAGCTGATGAAGAAGGGACATGCCATCATGTTTGATGAAGGGAAATGTGTGATCAAGAACAAGCAAACAGGAGGGGGCTCATGCATATTAAGGTGGCAAAGAACAACATGTTCATAGTTGATGCTTCCAAAGTCGTCTACCAACAAAACCCTTCTCATGATGGCAGACATGCAGACTCTCATTTGTAGCACTTAAGGTATGGATACTTACACTTTCAAGGTTTGAAAACCCTATCAGAGAAAAATATGGTTCGTGGTCTTCCAAGGGTACAACTTATCAATTCTTGTGAGGGTTGTATTATTGGGAAACTAAACCAACTGCCCTACTCTTCTCACTCTTGGAGAGCAACCAAGCCACTTGAACTAGTCCATGCAAACTTATGTGGTGAGATGCAAGTGAAAAGCTTGGGTGGCAGCTTGTATTATCTTCTTCTCATTGATGACTTCTCAAGAATGAGTTGGGTATCTTTTTTAAAAAATAAATCTCAAGCTTTTAACAAATTTAAAATCTTTAAAAACTTGGTTGAAAAGGAAAGTGAACATCTCATCAAGGTCCTTAGAACTGACCGAGGTGGTGAGTTTTGCTCTAATGAATTTAATCTTTTTTGTGATAACACTGGGATTAAAATAGAACTCATTGTTTCATGTGGAACGCAAAAATCGGACAGTTATAGGGATGACACGAAGTATGTTAAAAGAAAGAGGCATGCCAAATTGTTTTTGGGCTGAGGGGGTTGCCACTGCTGTCTACTTGCTTAATCGTGCAACAACAAGTGCAATTCAAGATAAAACACCTTATGAATCTTGGTGTGGACATAGATCATCTGTGCATCATTTCAAAATTTTTGGATGCATTGCTTATGGCCATGTCCCTGTCCATCAAAGAAGAAAGCTAGACGATAGGGCAGAAAAATGCATTTTCCTTGGTTATTCTTATGAAAGTAAAGGGTATAGGCTTTATAACCCTATTACAAAAAAATTCCAAGTTAAAAGAAATAGGGTATTTTCTTTGAAAATGCTAGTTGGCAAAGGAAGGATGGAGACAAGTTAAAGGACCTTAGGTTCGATGTAGCATGGGAAGGCCCATTTCCATTGCCCTTGCTTGAAGAGTCTCATGCGATTGATAGTGACACATCAATGTGCACCCCCAAATCATCATTGGGATTTAAAACATTTGGAGATTCTTTGGCTACTTCATCATCATACAAATCAAAAAAATTTAAATGATTAACAATTGAAGGATCATTTAACTCATTAGTTTTTGTAAAATCATCGTTTTTAAAAGGGAAAACATTTTCATAAAATTTCACATCTCTAGAAA
>NW_027504161.1:0-28176 GCF_021521415.1 Bidens hawaiensis | reverse complement strand
CTGGACCAAAAAGTTATGAAAGCATATGTCAAAATTACTATTTAAAGGGTGGTTAGAGCATTTCTGGCGCATAAGTCCTCAACCGGCGCATAAGTCGGGCGCAAAAGTTGGAGTGCATATGTTTTCGGGCACATATGTTTCCCGGGCACATAAGTTATGCTCCAGAAAAACAGAAAACTGTTCTGCTCATAACTTCTTCGTTATAGCTCCGTTTTACGTGCCGTTTTTGCTCACGTGCTCGTATTCAAATTATCTATCACTCCATATAATAATATCTTCATTTTTACTCCATCTAAAATGCTCCAAAATTTAGCTCCTTTAACCTCCGTTCACCTTCATTTGACAAAGTCGAAAGTAATAGACGTATGCACTAACACGTTTCTTACTCACCCCTAGGGTAAATAGTCAAAGCTTAGAGCCAAGACAAAACGCATAAAAGGAAGCCTTGGCTGATGTCTTCGTCAGCCCAAAAGATAAAGTCAACATATCATCCCAGGGAAAAGTTAAAATGCAAAGGGAGACAACAATGAGAAGTGTGAGAAGGATCTGTGGCACACAAAAAACCCCTAAAAAATTTCAACAAAAATAATAAAAAAAATCATAACTCAAAAGATAAATAGAAACGAAAAAATTCAAAAAACCAAAATGTTTCCCCAGTCATTCCCATTCCAAAAAAAAAAAACGTCGAAAAGACACAATACCGAGAAAAAAGATACAATGCCGAAAAAATGAACAAACAACACAATGATAAATAAAAAAAAGACACAATATGTCGTAAAATATAACACACTGCCGAACAAAATATAACACAATGTTGAGTAATATAACACAATATCAAGAAAAAAAGACACAATGCTAAGGAAAAAAAGACACAATCAATAACGAAAATAAACAAAAAACACAATGATAAATAAATAAACACGATGATCTTTTTTCCTCAACATTGTGTTTTTTTCGATTTTTCTTTTGAACAAGGAAGACGGTGGAAAGATTTTTGTGTTTTTACATTTTTTGTTTTTTATTACATTTTGAGTTATTATTATTTTTTTTATTAATTTTTCTTTTTTAAAGAGTTGTTTTTTTATACAAATCTTTTTCATCCTTCTTATTTTTATCCCCCCATTATAGAATAACCTATAACACCCATTATCCAATAGGGGTAAAATGGAGGAACCAATGTCAACAATGAAAATGTAAGAAGAGGAAGACTACTGTAATAGAAAGAAGCACGTGATCGTCTGGGGAAACCTTGAAGAAACGAAGCTCCCTATAAATACCAAGATGGACCAAAGGTATGATCCTCCTGTTAGAGGTGGATTAGTCTTTCCCTCTTAGGGCATCCGTGATGGGCCGTTATATCAATCATTTTTTTTTAACTTGAAACACCCTACACTATTACTGGTAGGGCGCCTTGTAAATTCTTTTGATATGCATGCCTTTAAGTTCTTTTGGCATGGATGTTTTTTTGGGTCACGGTGTTATGGGCGATGGTTTAATTTTAATTTTATTTATAAAAAAACCGTTTTTTTTCTTATATATACAAAATAATAAACCAAACATTCTATTATCCCAATAACTATGTGTTTTCAACCAAACACCCCAATAACTAGTATTCAATTTTTATTTTTAACTTTATTATCTTACTAATGTTTTTGTCATTTTTATCAAATATATCATTATTTTTATTAGGGCTGGCAATTCGTGTCTTAACAGGTTTAACAGGTATGAAGCGACGCGCTGAACACAAGTATCAAACATGAATACGACTCGTTTAACTACTTTATATGTCATGACTACAAGACAATTTTAAGTTTCATGTACCAATAAGGGAATACGATGGAGTCTAGTCTACTAATTTCAATTATTTAAGAAAATTAAAAAATCACATACCACACTTTTTTGCTTAACAGGTCTTATCGTGTATTTAACAGGTACCCAATTGTCAGCCCTAATTTTTATCACTTATAAAAACACTTCTTTTTCATGTTACCCTCCCTATTACATGGGTGGTTTTTGGGTTAATTTTTTATTAAAAACTAAGTAGTGTTAAAAATAATAACTAAGTAATAGTTAGAATTGTTTCATACCACTAATGGGTTAAAAAAAAGACAACTCGAAAAAACTTCTATATA
Organism: Bidens hawaiensis; assembly: GCF_021521415.1. NCBI lineage: Eukaryota > Viridiplantae > Streptophyta > Magnoliopsida > Asterales > Asteraceae > Bidens > Bidens hawaiensis. The sequence continues at coordinate 26,044 of NW_027504161.1, read as the reverse complement.
ACAATGAGGTGACATGACAAAGAAGTGTTTTCAGAAGTGATAAAAATAATGTAAAATTTCCAACGATTTTAATGTATGAAACTTCAAAGGTTACATTTATCGTTTTTCACTTGTTCTCTAACTAGTTATAAATTGATAGGCAAAAAGTTAATGGGCATATTCTACTATGGTAAAAAGAAGTTATGATCATCTATTTACAAGTTCTAGTTTCGTCATATGGTATGCCGGCCTACCGGTGAATTGACACGATAATAATTCGAGATTAAGCAGGGCCGATGGTCGACGGACCCTGACCCGACACCCTGCTTGGCTTAGATTTTTTCTGAAAAAACATTTATATATATATATATATATATATATATATATATATATGAAAAACAATATGTCTATATAATGAACTTAGTTACACAACCACATGCTTGTTTAGCTAGTGGCAAATGAGTATAACTTTTAACTAAAAGGCAGTGGGTTCTAACCTCACTGCGATATTTTAATCATATTTTTATATTAATTTTTTTTTTACATAACCTAAATCATAACCAAATAAGCCCATTTAAAAATTAAAATCTTTAAACCTAACAAGATACCCCTTTTTACTTAAGGTCCAACAAATTTTTCGTTTTTGTCCCAAAAAATTTAACAGTTCTCAAAGCCCGCTCTGAGATCAAGCTTGGCTTAGACTCAACTCATCTATTAATTATGTTCTATATAGTATACAATAATAGCATTTACTATATACGTTTTCTTAAATAAAAAACTATTATGTTTGTATAAATATTACACTCGTTTAGGATCGGGAGTCTACTCGAAAGCATGGTCACAAGAAGTTGAGCTCTAGTCCGTTATTTATCAGCTAAGCTTAGAATTAATCTTGAACTCACTTGAGCTTTTTAAGCCCCGCTCGATTCAAACTTTTAACGAGTAGTTATGTAAGTCTCGACTCGTTAAGACCAATAAAAGAATCTTACAAAGTACAATAATATGTAAATGAATCATTTGTTCTATCCGAATTTGTTACTTTTTTATTTTCCAAATTTAGAGTACTTGATAGAAAAGTTTACAACTTTAAAGGTAATTAATTTAAATTAAAGATACTAGTAGATGATGTATATATTACCAATTTTGTGGATGAATAACAAACCGATTCGTGGCGGTGGTGGTGGTGCCACCGTCGTTTGGTCGTTGCCACCTCAATGGGCTGCTTTGCCCCTGAAGGGGTATGCACCCGCCCCAACATCGAGCGGGGCGGGTCAACCCATAAAGTACGGATAAGAAGCTTGAAATCAAGATGTCACGAAGACACAAAGCCGAAACCTATGCGCAAGCGCACGAAACACCTGTGCGTGGCGCATATCACATATGCACACAGCGCGCACACTCAGTGTGAGAATAAGAGAAGACCCCGCGCATCCCCAGGATAGGCGCATAAATGAGACAATAATCTAATCCAGATCAGGATAAGGACAACCGTGATTGTGCTCATCAGACAACCTTCCAGAAGGTATCTTTTAAGGAATAAAGAATGCGCTGAGGTTGACAGCTGCCAATGAAAGGTGGACAACTCAGCAAAGCCCATGTGCTACCACGTGATGGCACATGGGTCATGTGAAATACCTTGGTCAGAGAATAATCAATGAAAGAGCACTAGGTGTCCTAAATACACGTGGCGCGAAGCAATAGGGGGAGGCTAAAAAGGCCCTAATTGGGTCTGAGCCAAATCATTGGAAACCCTAGCACTATAAATACTAGGCCACCTCCACAGTTGGAGGCAGGCAAGAAAATATATTCTAAGTCCTTTACTCATTTTCACATCCTTATTATCTTCTCCTACAATATCTGATTCTCACACCGGAGGGTTACCCCAAAGAGGACCCCTCTGTCCCTTTCTGAGGGGTAAGCTCACGGTGTTGTTCGTTTTGTAGGTGGAAGAACTCGTATCTCGGAAAACCATCGGTGATATAGCACACTCGTACTCGAGGAACGTTGATCGTATACAAGTAAGTCGATACACGCTTCTTCATTGGCGCCAATCACCTATTACAACGGCAACAAAACCACTATTTCATCAATTTTCTCTCTGAAAATCTTCACCATGGTGTCCGGTGTTCGAAACAACGATCAAGTTCTGGAGGATAATGAGCTTGAGGATGTTAATGAGGGACATCAGGTTCTGAGGGCGCCGCGTGACACTGCGCGCACCACCAGTAACCATCCCTTCAACACAACACCTTATAGTCAAACTGAAACTCCCCCAGACGATCTCACGTTCCAAAATCTGACTGGTACAAAACAAAAAGGACCAATGGGCCCGGAAGTTGAAACCAATGACCCTAAAGAATGGCTCATAAACGAACAACGGCGTTTAATGGACAAATACAATGAGTTGGTAAAACACAAAAAGTTAGCCGATTTAACACAAAGGCTCGCATTTGATAAACAAACCATTCAGGGAACAACAAAAAAGATGCGCGCGCCGGAAGACGGTCATTCTGTTCACACCGAACAAGCTGATATTAGTGATGAGGAAGAGGTGCACAGCATGAAGAAGACGCGAGATACTCATGCAGGAGGTTCACAGCTTCGCGCATACATGCACATAGCACCTGGAGCCAAAGCTGAAATGGATTTATACACACCATACAACCCACAAGCGAAAGGGCAAGTGGACGTAACCACACCCTATAGGCCAGCCATCTTGGTAAAAACATTCAAAATTCGCTGAGCGCATTGCGAAGGCTCCCATTCAACACAAAACCAAGATGCCAAGTGGTTTAGGCAAGTACGATGGTACAACAGATCCAGATGATTTCTTACAAGGTTTTTATAACACTGGAAACTTAGAAAGCTGGACGATGCCAACATGGTGTCACATGTTTGCTCGCTGCCTCACGAGTGCAGCGCGTGTCTGGTTCGAAAGCTTGCCGACAGGACAAATCGATGGGTTCGAAGAGCTATTGGAAAAGTTCCAGGCTCACTTCGTACAGCAGCGCAGACACACGCGCGACCCCGATGACATCATGCACTGCGTACGCAGGAATGATGAAACCATTGAAGACTACATAACTCGTTTCAATCAGGAATCTCTTGCAATTGGAGGTATCACTGAACAACTCTTGCGCGTGGCCTTTATACAAGGTGCGCGCAGTGATCAACTCCGCAGAGCTCTCGTGAGCAGAGAAGGCATGCCAACCACTTGGGCTAAGCTTATGGAAGCATCGCGAGTCTTCGCAGCGAAATGAAAAACAAATTGCCCAAGACAGAGCAAGAGACAGAGGGCATCAAACAGAAGCACCACGCAACAATGAAAGGAGGGGCAAACAAAACTCCGTATGGTCCAGGTTGCAACAAACCAATTATTCTCCCGCAGAAAAGCAAGCGCAGCAAAGTTCACCCCAACCCCAAAAAGACATTCTTAATCGCGGAGAAGGTGACAAGAAGGAAGGCGGCAGAGAGCCTAACAGACCTCTACCAAGAATATGGACTCCCCTCACCAAAACGCCTTCGCAAGTGTTAAGCACAGAGAATGTCCAGTTTAAAAACCCCAGGCCATTACTCCATAAGGGACCACCGAACAGTGGCAAATATTGTGAGTTTCACAAATCCACAGGGCACAACACCGATGCATGCCATCATTTGAAGGATGCGATCGAAAAAGATGTGAAATCAGGCAAGTTGGCTCACCTGGTAAAAAAATCCAAGACCAGAGAACGAACAACCAGACGGAGCCTCAGCCAGTAAAAAATTCAAAAGAATCTGTGTAGCTGAAGGAAGAAGGCAAGGGCAAGGATCGAGTAAGAGAAGCGCGCAAATACAAGGGGATTGGCGCGAGCAACAAGTAATCTTTCCAAGAATCAGAGGAGGCACGTCTATCAGCAGTCCTCTAGTCATCACTGCACACATCGCTCATTATGAGGTGTCAAGAGTCCTGGTGGACACCGGTAGTGAGTCAGACATCATGTGTGAGCAATATTTCAGGAAGTTGGATCCAGCAGACCAAGCAAGACTCGAAGTTGTGAGTGCACCAATCTCGGGTGTCTCAAACGAAATTATTCACCCCCTAGGTCAGATACAATTCGAACTAACTATGGGGGATGAGAAGCACAAGCGAGCTGAAATTGTCAACTTCCTGGTCTTGCCTACCACTTCATGCCATAGTATGATCTTGGGTAGAGGAACGATTGCCCAATTCAACGCCATACCATCACCAGCGCATGGCGCGTTGGGGTTCCCAACACCAACAAGAGTAACATTTGTGTACCGAGATCATTTATGCGCAGTAATAAGTATACCTCGAGAGGGGAGAATAAAGCTTCTAGTGGCAAACAACGCGCCAGAGGAATGGATTCTCAACCCAAAATTCCCAGAACAAACAATCAAAATCGGAGCTACGATATCAGATGACACAAGAGTGAGAATGAAAAGATTGCTCACAACGTATATGTCAGTCTTCGCGTGGCAACATTCTGATATGACTGGGGTTCCGCGAGACCTGGCGCAGCACTCTCTCAACACATTCAAGTCCGTGGAGCCAATTGCTCAAAAGAAAAGAGTCATGGGAGACGAGAAGACAGAGGCCATGAATGAGCAAGTAGAAGATCTACTGCGCGCGAATATCATTCGCCCAATACGATATCAAACATGGGTAGCCAATCCTGTGATGGTAAAGAAGAGCAATGGGTCATGGAGAATGTGCATTGATTTCAAGGACCTCAACAAGGCGTGTCCAAAAGATTGTTACCCCCTCCCAAACATTGACATGAAGGTGGACTCTGTGGCGCCATTTAAGCTCAAATGTTTCCTGGATGCCTATAAGGGCTATCACCAAATTCAAATGGCACCACAGGATGAAGACAAGACTGCTTTCAGAACTAACAAGGGTGTTTTCTGTTACACAAAAATGCCCTTTGGTTTGAAGAATGCAGGAGCCACTTACCAAAGACTCATGGATGCAATTTTCAACGAGCAAATTGGAAAAAACTTAGAGGTCTACGTGGATGATTTGGTGATTAAAAGCAGGGAGGAAAAACAAATGCTCAAAGATATCGAAGAAACCCTTCGGCGCCTAAAGGAAGTAAACATGAAGCTCAACCCGAGCAAATGCACATTCGGCGTGGAAGAAGGGAAATTTCTCGGCGTAATGGTCACCAAGGATGGTTTCAAGGTGAACCCAGAGAAGGTGGAGGATATCCTCAGCATGCCCTCGCCATCCACCATGAAGGAAGTTCAAAGGTTGAATGGTAGATTGGTATCAATTAACAGGTTCCTAGCAAACCATGCAAGCAAATCTACCCCATTCATTAACACATTGAGAAATTGCTTAAAGAAAAGCCAATTCAAGTGGACGCCTGAGGCCGAACAAGCTTTCAGTGAGATAAAAGAATGTCTGATAAATCTGCCTGCGCTCACAGCTCCACTACCTGGTGAAACTTTAACGTTGTACCTGTCAGCAGGAGAGCGCGCCATTGGCGCAGTATTATTGGTGGATCGCAAGGGAATCCAAACACCAATTTATTATGTAAGTCGGGTGCTGACAGATCCTGAGACGCGCTACACCATCATAGAAAAGTTAGTTTTATCACTAACGCATGCGTCGCGCAAGCTTCACAGATATTTCAATGGTCATCCTATTGAAGTCCTGACTGATTATAACATCCAGCAAGTCTTGCGACGTCCTGCGCTCTCAGGAAGGCTGACAAAATGGGCGCTGGAATTAGGGGAGCACACGATCACCTATAAGCCTCGTCCAGCAATCAAGGGACAAGTCTTAGCTGATTTCATCGCAGAAATCCCTGAAGAAAAAGTCGAAGAGGCTCAGCGCGAAGTAGACCCTCCGCAAGCCAATAATGAAGAAAACGTTTGGAGATTATTCACTGATGGAGCTTCAAACAACGAAGGATCCGGCGCAGGCCTCAAACTGGTGGATCCAGAAAATCATGAGTATACTTACGCAATCAGGTTGGATTTCAAGAGCACCAACAATGAAGCTGAGTATGAAGCCCTGCTGGCTGGTTTGCGCATCGCGCACAAGTTCGGAGTTATAAAGCTAGAGGCTCATGTAGATTCATACCTGGTAGCAGCACAAGTCAATGGCCTTTATGATGCCAAGGAGAACACCATGCCTCTGTATCTAGAGCAGGCGAAGAAACTCACCGAACAATTTGACTTTTTCATAATCATACACATTCCGCGCAGTGAAAATAAGTCTGCCGACGCGCTAAGCAAGATGGCATCAACCAGCTTCGATCATTTTTGGCAAAGATGTCAGGGTGGAAGTAATGAGCAACCCGTCAGTGGGAGCGAAGTCTGTTCTTGTAATTTATACAACACCTTCATCATGGATAACTCCAATAATGGAATTCTTTAAGGAGGGAAAGGTACCAGACGATCGCGCACAGGCGAGGAAGATAAGACACAAGTCGCAGAACTACAAAATGCTCAATGGTACGTTATATCGACGCTCTTATCTTGGACCACTCATGAAATGCCTAGACGCTGAGGAAGCAAGCTATGTGATCAGAGAGATACACGAAGGAATCTGTGGAATACATGCTGGCCCGCGCATGGTGATCGCCAAGGCAATGAACGCAGGTTACTATTGGCCAGGCATGTACTTGGACGCGTTAAAAGAGATCCAAAAATGCAAAGCGTGTCAGAGCTATGCGCCAAATACCATGCGGCCAAAGAACAACTTGATTCCGGTGACCTCTGCATGGCCTTTCCACAAGTGGGCAATCGATATTGTGGGTCCCTTACCACAAGCGCCAGGGCGAGTAAAGTTTTTGGTAGTGGCAGTAGACTATTTCACAAAATGGGTTGAAGCCAAGCCACTGGCAAAAATCACAGCCGAGGCAATGAAGCAATTTATTTGGAGCCACATCGTATGCCGTTTTGGCCTGCCCATGGAAATCGTGAGCGACAATGGCAAACAATTCACTGACAGGAAGATATCCAGTTGGTTCAAGGAATTGCACATCAATCAGGTCTTCACTTCAGTATACCAACCTCAAGGGAATGGCCAAGTGGAACGCGCGAACCAGAGCTTGCTGAATGGGCTGAAGAAAAGGTTGGAGGGAGAGTCCCATGCATGGGTCGAGGAGTTACGTAATGTCCTGTGGGCGCACAGGACATTAAGCAAAACCAGCAATGGCGAGTCCCCGTTCAGCCTAACCTATGGAACGGAGGCTATGATTCCAGCAGAGATTGGATGCCCATCCTATAGAGTGCTCATGATGAGTAAGACGGATAACGAGCAAGAAAGGAGGTTAGATCTCAATTTACTTGAGGGACGCAGAGAGGCGGCTATCATCAGTGAAGCCAAATACAAGAAAAAGCTAGAAAAATACTACAATTAGCGCGTGAAAGAATGGCACTTCAAGAAGAATGATTTTGTCCTTCGGAACAATGAAGCTAGTCGCGCAATACCCCGGGAAAGATGTCTCCCAACTGGGAGGGACCTTATCAAGTCTCGGAAGAATTGGGAAAAGGCGCATACGCTTTAAAAGATTTAAATGGAAAGAAGATCCCGCGCACATGGAACGCAGCACAACTTAGAAAATGTTTCATGTAAAAGTTGTCAAGTTTCTAATCAAGGCTTTTTAAGCCATTATGAATAATGATACGCTCTACTTTTTCTTAATATGCGTTCTATTACCTTTTGCATACATGTTTCACACTTCCCTTTATTAATTTTGAGCAATATGACAACATTGTATTGACATCAAACTAAAAATAAAACGAAGTAAAACATACATGCGCGAGCTTCAAGCTCAGACGCGTTAACGAGTTTTAACTCTAAAACGTCAGGGCCTTAGCCCAATAATATGAGCCTTAGCTCAAATTTCTCATAGCATCCATCCTACGTATTGCGCATCTGGACCATAAAAATACCTAAGCACAACTAAGGCAAAGCACATGCCAAAGCATAGTTGTTAAGGTCTCAGGTCGGGGCCGCGCATGGGATTATAATGGATATAGGCAGAGTAACACATACTGACACGTAAAGGCTAAAAAACTCATTCATAATTCCCTATAAAAAATGCACGATAACGTCGCGCAAAAGAGGAATAATGAAATGCCAAGGCACGTGTCAGCACATTCAGAATATCGCAAAATAACTTGAAATATGACAACTGTTAAGGATTAAGTAAAAATAATTTCCTTACAACCTTGTTCAAGTTTCAATGTGTAAGCATACCTTATATTCAACAAGCACACGCATGCAATATAAAGAGATGAATTGGGAATGCGCAAGATGCGAATAAGGGAAAAACAAAATTTCATTCCGAAACATAGAAGTTTACAAATTTACAAATGATGAGGTAAAAACTACAAACACAAAAAAAAAAACAAGAAGGGCTTTTCAAGTCTCTATGTTAATATCAGCCTCTTCATCTTCCTCATCATTATTTCCTCCCTCAGCATCTGGCGCAGCCCGCTCCTCGTCATCTCCAAACTTACCATAATCAAGCTGTTCGTCTTGAATATAGTCGTCTTCTGTCATGATAGCGTCAGGAGTAGGTCCTTTGGCCACGCCAGAGCCGCTGGCAGAGGTAGCGTTGCCCGCGCCATCATCATTGCCACCAGTCCCTTCACATTCATCAAGTAATTTCTTTAAAGCGCCAAGATCGGGCTGGTCAGCAAGCGCGGCTATCTGCAAGTCACAAGGAACAGTATAAGTACAAAAGATTATGAAAATAAGTCAAGTAAACTCATTAAGGTTAAAATACCTGCTCAAAGATGGGAATTGGAGTATTCAAGTACTTCTCCCCCACCTCAGCCATGTCAGCGCAGACAGCGTCGAGCTGATAAGGGTAGTCGGATGGATTCTTCTTTAGCATGCCATATTCATAACCATCCTTAAACCCCTCAGCCCGACCCACCAAGCGCGACGCCGCATTACAGTCCATCACAAGGGTCTGAAACTCGTCTGAGTATTTCATGGCATAAGCGCAACGAGTCACACCCTGTGAAATCAGCCATTGACGGTCCTGCGCGAGGGAAGAAACAGACGTCTCAAGAGCAGGGATTTGAGAGTTTAACAACTTAACAGTTTCCTTAGCTTGTTCTAGCTCTTCTTTGTCAGACGCTACTGCCGCCAAGGCTTCATTCTTTTCCGCTCGCGCATCATCGAGCTCTTTCTTCAGGCGCGCAACCTCACTCTCCAATAAAGATTTTTCAGTATTAACCTGCGCAATAGTTTGGTCACGCGCCTCCACTGCCAACTCCAGGTCACGCGCTCGACGCGCGTACTTGGCCGCATCTGCCTCTGCCACTTGCAGTTTCTCCCGCGCAGCTTGCAGCTCAAGCCCGCGCTTCACAAAAGCAGCGTTGGAACTTGCCCGGTTCTCGTTAAGTTCTGCTTGGAGTTTCTCAGCTTTCTCTCGGGCATCAGAAAGATTCCAAGCAGAAATCTTAGCCTCTTGCTTGGCCTCCGCAAGGGCATCACGTACCTTTATATAATCATTGCGAAGCTCTTGGGAGGCAGCAAAAAACGCAGACCCAGCAAAAAGGTGGTCATTAAGCAAATCCACGCGAGCGCGGTCCTCTTGAAACCTCCTTTCAGCTGGAGGAACAGAGTGAGCCCAAAAGTCTTCACATACGCCCAAGGATTGGAATGAGCTCTCTTCAGTGATACTCCAGCTCGGGCGGTATATGTGATCGGCTCCCTACAAACACAAAGCAACGCAAAGAAACGTTTTAGTTATCTAAACACTAATTTGGAAGTCTGCACAGCGGAGCAAAATAAACTTATACCTGAGGAGAACCGGTAGAAAGATTAGCGCCAGCTGATGAGCTCCTGCCTGCCCCATGAGAAAAAGGCTGCGCCACGAAATCTCGTGGCGCTATAGGGCTTACGCGGCCACCATCAGAATTTTCAAAATTAACCTCCTCATCATCCTCTATAACAGGTCTCTTCTCCTGCGACTTGGAAGAATCAAAAATAGTCTCACGAGGAGGGCTGCGCGCAGGAGGAGGTGAGGAAGGTCTTGACACTGTTAGAGCATCGCGAAAAATAGTCTCCTGCTCCTTAGTGATCCCAATGAGGGGAGATTCAGTACTTGTTGGAGCAGGAGCAGAACTAACGGCGCCAGCGCTAGCAGTGCCACCAGCAGCTTGTGTGCCAGCTATAATTCCTATGAAAAAACCAACAAGGAGAAATGATTCATGACTTGAACTAAAGGAAAAAATCAGATAATCAAAGCGCAATAAATACCTTGGCGCACCGCAGTCCGCGAATTAAGCATCGCCATGAAGTCCATTTTCCCCCTTTTTGAGGGCAAAACAGAGGACTTCAAAACAACCTTCGGCATAGCCTTGGCACCTTGCTGCGCCTGAGGTTGAGCCACCAACGTTGCCGGCTCTACAAACATTTGAGTGAACAAAGCTTCATCAATAACTCTATCGGAATCACGCTCATAAAACCACAAAATATAAACAAAGTATACCTGTTGGAGAAGACGAAACAGCAGGCGCAGCACCGCTTCCCTTGTCCGCCGCGCGCAGAGATGAGGTGGCAGCACCATACCTCGTGTGGACTGGAGGATTGCCCACACCTTGAGGCAAAGAAGACGAGGAAAACTTGGAAGTAAAACCCTTGGTTTTCTCAAGTCCCTTCACTTGAGTAGGAGGAAGATTCTGGGCAACAGAGGCATCATCTTTTTTCTGTTTTTTACTGGCCCCTGCGCCAGTTTTGCCTTTAGCCTTGCGCTTGAATTTTTGCGCTTCAGCTTCTGCCTCCTCCCCTTCCTCTTCCACAGGCTCTAACTCATAATTAGCGAGCGCATCTACAATACGCGCAACAGAAATGATAAAACCAAATTTGGTATTCTAAGGGCCTAAGCACAAATACAAAGGCTTACCAGGCACATCGCTGTCAAGGCAAAACTCTAAGTCAACAGGAATAAACATATCGTCAAAACGATCAGGAAAGGCGGTTTCCCCAGGGTTCAGCACAGCAGATCCACCCTCCGTATGCTTGTCATAGGCGGCGTGGATGTATTCCTTGCTGTCTGCATAAAACAAGACAAGTGATATCAGCAAAACAAATTATACTCGCGCAGAATTAATGCAATGAACAAACAACCCACCTGAGCCATCAACACGGATGACAGGCTCAGTCTCGCTGTCAGTCCACCTCTTGCTCATACCAACCCCCACCAGCGCTTCCTCGCAAATATTCTTGGCGGGGGATGGTTCAGCAGATAACTTCCTAACCCATGCGCCCGTTGGGTTCTTAAGGACATTGTCATCCGCGGGCGCAAAAGTGATCGCGCGAATAGTCATGCGGATTGGAATCACACCAGCCTTGATGTAGAAAAACTTCTCAGTCCAGTCATGAAGGCTCTTAAAAGTGACAGTACAGCATTTAACCTTCTGACTGCGCGGAGTAAACGAAAACCAAGAATCTTGAACCTTTGGTTTATAGAAATATTGAAAGCGGCGAGGAGTAGGCTCTTCGCGCTGAGCTTTGCACATAAACTCAAAATGAGTCATGCGCACCAACCCAAAAGGGTGAACTTGGGATATGTGAATCCCATAAAATTGAAGGAGCTCACCTATAAACCTTGTCATCGGAAGACGAAGGTTACAGTGAGTAAAAAAATGAGAATATAGAGAGATATAGCCGGCAGGAGGATCCGCAGCCGTCTGCCCGGCTGCCGGGAGCAGACAACCATGCTCAGGGAGAAAACCCTGAGAAGCAATGAGACTATCAAGCTCAGGCTATTTCAACTTGCAGGGGATCTCGTCCCATCTTTTCGCCGTTTTATTCTTTCCCCCCTCCTCCGACGAAGCCTCGGCAACCCGAATACCCTTGCCGGTCTTCTTCAAGTTAGAGATAACCATCGACTTCACACGGCCTTTACTGGGGGACTCGGTAGTGTCTGGGTTAAGAGACATGCGATTGCAGAATAAGAGCAATCCGATTGTTTAAACACAGAATCTGGAAGCAAAGATAAAGGCTCTGAATCGAAGGGTTAGAAGACAAGTAAAGCTCTAAAGTGACAATGGAGATGAATAAAAAACCGTTCAAAAAGGTTTGGTTTTATAGGCCCAGGGGAGAGAAAGAGAAACAAGTAATATCAGATCTACGCTCACGCGCCCCCACTCGCAGGCGTAGGCCAACATAAGCGCGACACGTGTTCCTGACACTGTATGAGGAGACGTGAAAGGCCACTGTAGCACCTCGAGCACACGAAAGGTCTGACACATAACGCCTCCATCTCTGATGCATGTCAACACCAACCAACCACATGCATTGACGATTCGTTTTAACAAAAGGGATGGAATTTCGCGCAACGCACATATGAGAAATAAAAAAGAAAAGACAAACCCTATTAAGAAAGCGAACCATTGAGTCTAATATCTCCCTTACCTCGCTCGCGCGAGACAAGACACACATTAGACTGGGGGGCTTGAAGGGGTATGCACCCGCCCCAACATCGAGCGGGGCGGGTCAACCCATAAAGTACGGATAAGAAGCTTGAAATCAAGATGTCACGAAGACACAAAGCCGAAACCTATGCGCAAGCGCACGAAACACCCGTGCATGGCGCATATCACATATGCACACAGCGCGCACACTCAGTGTGAGAATAAGAGAAGACCCCGCGCATCCCCAGGATAGGCGCATAAATGAGACAATAATCTAATCCAGATCAGGATAAGGACAACCGTGATTGTGCTCATCAGACAACCTTTCAGAAGGTATCTTTTAAGGAATAAAGAATGCGCTGAGGTTGACAGCTGCCAATGAAAGGTGGACAACTCAGCAAAGCCCATGTGCTACCACGTGATGGCACATGGGTCAGGTGAAATACCTTGGTCAGAGAATAATCAATGAAAGAGCACCAGGTGTCCTAAATACACGTGGCGCGAAGCAATCAAGGGGAGGCTAAAAAGGCCCTAATTGGGTCTGAGCCAAATCATTGGAAACCCTAGCACTATAAATACTAGGCCGCCTCTACAGTTGGAGGCAGGCAAGAAAATATATTCTAAGTCCTTTACTCATTTTCACATCCTTATTATCTTCTCCTACAATATCTGATTCTCACACCGGAGGGTTACCCCAAAGAGGACCCCTCTGTCCCTTTCTGAGGGGTAAGCTCACGGTGTTGTTCGTTTTGTAGGTGGAAGAACTCGTATCTCGGAAAACCATCGGTGATATAGCACACTCGTACTCGAGGAACGTTGATCGTATACAAGTAAGTCGATACACGCTTCTTCAGCCCCTCTTCTTCCTCTTCTTCAAACTCGACCTCTTCTCTTGTGCTTGACTCCATTTTCAAGCCTCTAATAGCGATCATAAATCAACTAATATGTACATGCATGAGTGCATATATACTCAATTATGAAGAATCATGCCTTTACAAAAAGAGATGAATAAAATATATTCTTAACTAGGGGACTTATAGAACTAACTTTAGTTTTTATGTATTAGGTCCTAGGTTAAAGTCTAAGAACTAACTTTAGTTTTTATGTATTAGGTCCTAGGTTAAAGTCTAAGGGAGTTAAAAGAAATTTGCTGTTAAAAAAATGTACGTTTTACCATTATTTTCTAGTATATCGATGTTATATGGGAAATAAAAAATACACTCTTGGACAACTTTGAAATATTATTTACTAGCTTTTTGAACCGTGTATTACACGAAATTTGTAAAAAATAAAAATAATCAAGTCAAGCATTTGAAATAAAGACACAAAATTAAAGGTAAAAAATTACATATATAGCACAAACAATAAGAAGTCTAAAATCTAGAATTTAGATTTATATAGAAAACATAAAAATGGATTAAATATTGATATGATCAATACTACTATAAGTTCAAAGAAGCAGTAAAAATATATTCAAAGGGATTCACAACAAAATAAAACTAAAAAATTAGAAGTGCATAGAATGATTTGGTACATGCCATGCGAAAGTAGCTTTGTATATGATCTTATTTATTTTGTTGAAATTGATTATGTGGTAAAATTTTATGAAATAAAAAAAATCGGAATTAATGGTTTCCAAAAAACAAACAACTTGAATTTATAATTTTTCTAAAAGAACATGAATTGTAGGATTCCAATTTTTTTGGTACAATTAACCATGGTTTTAATGTTTATAAAAGCTTTAGAATTATATTGTTTAGAAAATTAAATTAACTATTCAAAATTAAATAATCACATTAATTGAAAATTTAAATTAAATAGCACAATTAAAACTTTATATATATGAAGTGAGAAACTTTGCATAATTTCAGGGCCGGTTTTTGGGCCGTGCAGCCCGTGCAGTGGCACGAGGCCCAAATTTTCAAAGGGCCCAATAGATTTTAAATTGTTCTTTTATAAATATGCAGGCCCAAATTAAAAACCCCTTAAAAACTACGCTAAAGAGAGAACGATTGGAGAATGGAGATCAAGCAAAGCAGCAGAGGCCAAGGGAATCAAAGCCATTCAAAGGTATGATTGATTGATTTCTATTCGTTAATTGATTCCCATAATCGTTACTGTGATGAGTTAATCTAGTTATATGGCCTGCAAAAATTGAGTCTGGATTGTAGCCTTTTAGGTATTGACGTATTGCTAGTAGAACTTAATGGTATATTTTTATTCTTGCAGAATCGTTTTTTATGCTTGACCCCTGAAATAATATGGGTTTTTGATGATGAAACATCTGACACTTTCATGAAATCTTTGAGGATTTTTTTTTAAGTTAACTTTTTTTTTTTTTTTTGAGAGAAAGTGTTTTGTTTTGTTTGATGGTTTGCCCCCACAACACCACCAACGTTCACTTAATGAATTTTAAATTTGTTTCATTTAAAGAAACTAGACAGTCCAAGTTCTTGATTTAATTAAGTAATCTGAATGTCATAAAATGTATTATTATTTTGCATTTTGAACATACTAATACAATCTATCATTTTGATATACTACTTATGTTTTATTTATTTTATAACATTTATATATGCATTGTGGTTTTTTAATACATAATTGATGAGTTCATATTATTAGGAGGCCCAAAATTTGTTTCGTACGAGGCCTAATTTTTTTTATCATTCTCGGGGACGGCCCTGCATAATTTAAAGTGAATTCACGAGTTCATATAATTAAAAAATGTTGAATTCTTTAATAAAAAGTAATGTATACATTGAATATAATTATATTTTAGGTATTAAATTGTTGTAAATGATCATTAGTGTGTGCACAATATCTTGAAATTGCTTAAAAATGTTGTATCTTATAGATCAAACCATTTTCACCCATGAGTCATGACCAATAAATAGCATGGATTAAGAAAAAAAGAGACTAAAAGATTAAAAGAGAATTTTATGCTAAAATTGAAGTGGTTAGAACAACTAAACATCATTATTTTTTTTTATTAGTATAGCAAAAAGTAAGATAGTTAAAATAACTTATTATTGTATCAAAAAAGGAAAATTTATCGTACAATAAAACTAGTGGTAATTATGATTGTCGTTGACAAGAAGAATATATGACAAAATGTAGTGGTAACAGAATATATACTCTTTTTATCATGTCAATCTCATCCACGGAGGTGGTTCGTAAACAAGAAGCGTATTAAGAGAGAATTAGTGTGTAAACAACAAGCTATGTTGTAAAAAGCTTGAAACCAGCTCAAACCATAAATTGAAGTTTATCTTATTCTTCTTTTACTTTTTTTTTATTGTTAATTAAGATTTTAATAAAAAGGCCTAGCAATAGCAGGTAAAACAAACACTACAAACACCATCTTACAACATAATTTCAAGAAATTACATCAATCCTTCCAAAGCAACATAAAACAAAGTGAACATGTGATCCAAATAAAAGTTTCTCTCGTATCTCACATAAAGGGCAAAGTTGGGAGTCAAATTGTATGTTTTTGTTATGAAGAGCCACCAAAGTTGGGATAAGGCCCATTTTCGCCCTCCACCTAAATATATTGCATTTGCTCGGAGCCCACAGGATCCATTTTTAATCTGAATGAGTCTCCTCTGATGTCATTCTTTACGGATATAACCGAAAATCTCTTCAAATAATCACCATCTCATTCCCAAACGTCTTCTTATCTACCAAGAATTGTTATATGCAAATTACTTTTGTTCAAGACAGCCAAAGTAGCTTTCTAATAAAACTTGGACCAGGCCACAGGAAACACTTTCGGATTTTATCCAAAGAGGCAATTGCATGAGTTGGAGCCTTGAATCATGGCAAAAAATAAAATAGGAAAAATGTCTAGTAGGAATTAAAGCAAAGTGACCCTCCCTTCAAAAGATAGTCTTTGCATTCTAGAGAGAGGCGCGTTTCAAAAATATCCACCAGGCACCAACGCTTGCCAATGAATGATCATGGTTCATGTTTGCTCCCATTGGAATTTCAAGATATGAAAAAGGGGAGTACGCTAGTTTTACAACCTAGAGTTGGTGAGCTAATTTGCTTTGAAACCGAGCCAATTGCATAAAGCTTGCTGTTGTCAAAAGTTGACCTTTAGCCCTGATGCCAAGTAAAAGCTAGTGCGGGTTAAGTTAGTAAAAGATGTAGCTAAGACCTTCCCAATAAAAGGCAAATCTTCCTAAGCCGGCCCTAGGTATTCACACGCCCTGGTTGAACCGGAAAAAATATGACCTTAAGCCTTAACGTACTAAATAATGTAAACAATTTTTCTAAATGGCGATTAAAGTTACGACAATAAACATAACAATTAGCAAAATAATTTTATTAGAATGCATTTATGACAAACTAAATAGACTAATAGCCAACCGATGATTTGTGAAGCTCTCATAGCATTCTTGATATCAATTTGATGAATCAGCTCTTCCTAGTTTATGCTCTCTAATATTCCGTTCTTGATAAATATCATCGCCAACCCGCTAAGTCTTTCTTGGGGCATTGTGGATCGTAAATAAGATTTCAATAACTATAATTCAAAAAACTCATTTTTGCATATGCTACCGTGACTTTTAGTGTTTGAAGTCGTCGCTGTTGTTATCCCGCCTATTCATTTCATTTTTTTAACCTGTGTTGATTAATTATAAGTAATTGATCTTTTTTAATTTTTAATTGCCCTATAAGTCCTTGATCAATTTAAAAAAAAAGGGTCTAAATAGTGTTCGTGTATTATAAAAATAGTGGGATTATAAGCTTCAACGTTAAACAACTGATTTGCATGAAAGGTTTAAAATTATGAGTTTTATTACTTTTTCACATTTATATATGTATAATATAAGGAAAAAATTACAAATTTTGTCCTTTTAAATATCTAAAATTATGGATTGGGTCATTTTTTAAAATGAGTTTTACTCTTTGTCCTTTATTTGGATGTTTGCCTCGGTTTTAGTCCTTTACACTAACACATGTTAAGTTTTCCAGTTAAATATCACCCATGCGCATTGCACATGAGGGTACTTTAGTCTTTTTACTAACTGAGGGGCAATTTGTGTAAATATAATAAAAGTTGTAAAATTAATCATAAAACTGTAAGGACTATTTTTGTAGTTTTATAAAACAATAATTAAAATAAAAAAGAACAAATACATGTTTAGATCTTGCTCTAAAATATCTACACCTCTCTCTACCTTTTGCCTGAAAACACCACAAATCTTCACCTAATAACACTAAGATCGCCACCAGCTTCGCCACGCCGTCTCTTGAAAACGCTATGGCCACCACCATGTCCAAATCGTCTGCCGCCTCCACATACCATGCATATCCTCACCTAGAAACCCTAGAACACAAATGCCACCATCGTCTGCCGCCTCCAACAACCTGGTGCCGCTTGCCACCTCCAACAACTTAGAGCTACTTGCCACCTCCATGGTTTCTCTACCACCAACATTACAGTCGTTCATTGTCAACGATTATAGAAGAAAGAGGGGTCGACAACTAAGTCACGGAATTGGATTTAAACCTCCAAAGGTTCAATAGATTTGCTGATCACCGATGCCCTGAACTGGACGGCTTTTCTAAGTTTAGGTTTTAATGAGAACGGATCGGATTTTTTAAATTTAGGTTGAGGAAGTTTGGAGAATAATGATGTAAAAAGGGTTGAATCATATCTGGATTGTGTTAATGGTGATCTATTAGGGTTTCCGGGTTGTTAGGGCAGGAGAGATGAAAAGCAATTTCCCCTTAATTTGGATGGAGGTTGCAAAGGTAAGTTGGATTATTGGTTGATTTTCTTTAGTGGCGGTGATTGTTGATCTTCATCTTTGTCGAAGATGTATAGTAGCTATCAAAGATCATGACCAAAATCAGAAGAAAAGGCACCAAATTTGAAGATGAATTCTAGGGTTTTTAAGGTGGTGATGGTGATGGTGACCAATTATGATGGTGGGATTTTAATTTTAGTACAATATATTGATGATATTTTTTTAATTATTTATTACTAGTTAATGAAAAGGGATGGAAATTACCATTATGTGTTGGGATATTTTGCCCATGAGAAAGCCCAACATAATCTTTTAACCTTCATGGGATCTATTACTTTAATTATTATGTTTTGGTTATAAAGAAAAAAAGAAAAAAAAATAAAAAGTTGGTGTCATTGTTTGGGCCTTGTGACCCGTGACCACAAAAGGATTTATGGTGGACTTTGGACTTTTTCTTGGGCTCCAAGACGACCAAAATATATAAATAGGTTTTGTTTTGTGCACATGATTCAGCTGACAAAACACATATACGAATTTGGAGTATTTTCTGGGTGGTGGAATTTGGAAACTCACTCGTGGTTCGTTGATCATGGCAAGAAGTGAAAGAACTTCAAATTTATACATGGCACATCTAAAGATTTCCAGGGACTCGGTTCATTCGTTAACGAGTTCTGATGTAACCGATATGTGGCATAAGAGTCTTGCTCATATGAGTGAAAAAGGGATGTCTATATTATTAAAGAAAGATGCCTTGTCCGGTGTGAAAGATGTTCATTTAAAGAAGTGTTCTCATTGTATGAATGGTAAGCAAAAGAGAGTTTATTTTCATAGTCATCCGCCTCATAGAAATGAAAGTATGCTTGACTTGGTGCATTCAGACGTATGTGGTCCTATAAAAACTAGAACACTTGGGGGCTGCATATATTTTGTCACATTTATTGATGATCATTCAAGGAAGGTATGGGTTTATACTTTGAAGTCTAAAGATCAGGTGTTTGATGTGTTTAAGCAGTTTCATGCCTTAGTTGAAAGACAAACTGGGAAGAAGCTCAAGTGTATTCGAACAGACAATGTAGGTGAGTACATTGGTCCTTTTAATGCTTATTGTAGAGAGAAAGGTATTTGACATCAAAGACCACCTCCAAAGACACCACAGTTGAATGGTTTAGCAGAACGGATGAACAGAAAGTTGGTTGAAAGGTTTATGTGTTTGCTCTCACATGCAGGGTTTCCTAATTCCTTTTGGGATGAAGCATTAAATACAGCGGTACATGTTATTAATCTTACTCCTTGTATTCTTTTGCATAATGATGTTCCAGACATGGTTTGGAGTGGAAAAGATGTTTCATATCGTCATTTGCGGGTATTTGGATGCAAAGTATTTGTGCATATTCCTAAAGATGAAAGATCAAAGCTTGATGTGAAGTTCAGACAATGTATATTCCTTGGTTATGGGCACGATGAGTTTGGATACAGGATATATGATCCGGTTTCAAAGAAACTTGTAAGAAGTTGTGATGCTGTGTTTGTGGAAGATGAGAGTTTGAAAGATATTGAGAAGACACAGGTAGTTCCTCAGTACACTGATGATCTCATTGATTTGGATCCTATTCCTACTCAGCAACCTAATCCAAGTCATGAATATGATATTCAGATTGACGAACAACATGGTACCGATAATGTTGATAATTAAGAGCATGCAGAGTTGGATGAGGATATTCATCCCGAGTTACCAGTAGATATGCCTGCATTTGTCCCACTCAGGCGGTCTACCAGAGACCGTCAACCTTCTACTCGTTATTCGACTGGTGAGTACGTCTTACTCAATAATGCGGGAGAGCCCGAGTATTACAAAAAGGCCATGGACGATAAGCATAAAAGAGAGTGGGTTGAAGCCATGCAAGATGATATGGATTCCTTGTATGAGAACAATGCCTTTGAGTTGGTGAAGTTGCCTAAGGGCAAAAGAGCTTTGAAGAACAAGTGGGTCTACAAAGTGAAAACTGAAGAACATACCTCACGGCCTAGGTACAAGGCAAGATTAGTGGTTAAAGGGTTCAGTCAAAGAAAGGGTATTGATTTTGATGAGATTTTTTCTCCGGTCGTGAAGATGAGTTCCATTAGAGTGATTCGTGGTTTAGCTGCTAGTCTTGACCTTGAGGTTGAGCAGATGGATGTCAAGACAGCATTCCTTCACGGTGATTTGGATAAAGAAATATATATGGAGCAATCTGAAGGTTTTCAGGTTAAAGGTAAAGAAGACTATGTTTGTAAACTTCAGAAAAGTCTCTATGGGTTGAAGCAAGCACCGAGATAGTGGTACAAGAAGTTTTGAGTCAGTTATGGGGAAGCAAGGCTACCGAAAGACTGCGTCTGACCACTCTGTTTTCTTTAAGAGGTTTGTTTGATGATGATTTCATAATTTTATTGCTTTATGTTGATGATATGTTGATTGTTGGCAAGAATGTAGAAAGAGTTGTTCAGCTGAAGAAAGAGGTAAGCAAGTAGTTTTCTATGAAAGACTTGGGGCCAGCTAAGAATATTCCTGGCATTCGGATTACTAGAGATAGAGCTTCAAAGAAGTTACACATGTCACAAGAACAATACATTGAAAAGGTGCTTAGCAGATTCAAGAGGTCTAAAGTGTGGTTAGTACACCTCTTACTCCCAACTTTAAGTTAACCGAAAAAGATTGTCCTACTTCTGAGAAAGAGATTGAAGAGATGGATGGTGTTCCATATGCATCAGCGGTTGGAAGCTTGATGTATGCAATGGTATGTACACGGCCTGATATTGCCCATGCAGTAGGTGTTGTTAGTCGATTCTTGTCAAATTCGGGCAAGAAGCATTGGGAAGCAGTTAAGTGGATACTTAGATATTTATGAGGTACTTCCAAATTGGGTATAACATTTGGAAGGGGAGCCGATGCTTGTTGGTTACACGGATTCTAATATGACAGGAAATAAGGACAACATGAAATCCACTTCTGGATATTTGATGTTATTTGCAGGGGGAGCCATGTCATGGCAGTCAAGATTGAAAAAGTGTGTTGCTTTGTCTACTACCAAGGCAGAGTATATGGCAGCAAAAGAAGCATGCAAAGAATTATTATGGTTGAAAATATTTATGCAAGAGCTTGGCTTTATGCAACAGCGCTATGTGGTTCTTTGTGATAATCAAAGTGCTATTCACCTTGCTAAGAATTTTATGTATCATAGAAGAACAAAACATATTGATGCGATGTATCATTGGATTAGAGATGGTATTGAAGACAAGTTGTTTGAACTTGATAAAGTTCACACCGACAATAATTGTTCCAATATGTTGACTAAAGCTTTGGCAAGGGAGAAACTGAAGATATATTGCTCGCATCGCTGGGGTGGTGACCTTTTTCTCATAGACAAAAGGGGGATATTTGTTGGGATATTTTTGCCCATGAGAAAACCCAACATAATCTTTCACCTTCATGGGATCTATTACTTTTATTATTATGTTTTGGTAATAAAGAAAAAAAGAAAAAAAAAACGTTGGTGTCATTGTTTGGGCCTTGTGACCCGTGACCACAAAAGGCTTTGTGGTGGACTTTGGACTTTTGCTTGGGCTCCAAGACAACCAAAATATATAAATAGGTTTTGTTTTGTGCACATGATTTAGCTGACAACAAACATATACGAATTTGGAGTATTTTCTAGGTGGTGTTTTTCTTTTTGGCAGATTCAAGATAGAGAGACGCAGAAAATATTTTTTGGTGCTCCAAGGATTTTTGTTGGTATTTTGTGAAGACAAGAGACGCTCTAGAGACCGGTAGTTTTCTCGCTGGTGATTCCTCTTGCTCGTTACTTTATTTATTTGATTCATATTTGATGTTAGTTTGTTCAAAGTATATGATGATTTGTGTATGCCTCTCGTTTTACTTAGAGAAGACTTTGTATTGCTCATTATTGGTGATAGTGAATTTGAAGCGGCTCTATTAGTCCCGTGGTTTTTACTCTCGCCTTGAGAGGTTTTCCACTCTAAAATTTTATGTCCATTCTACATTTAAATTATACCCTATTTGTTTGCATCCTCATTGGTTCATTCGGTTCGGGAAAAGGTTTAGCCAAACGAAGATTAATTCCGCAATTTTTGTTTACCGTTCATGGCTAGGTGGTCGTTTTTCCCAACATTATGCCCTCACGTGCATTGCAGATACATAAATTTAACTGAGAAATTAGATGACCGTTAGTGTAAAGGACTAAAACCGAAGCAAACATCCAAATAAAGGACAAATAGTTAAACTCATTTTCAAAAGGACCCAATCTATAATTTTAGATATTTCAAAAAGGAACCAAGTTTGGCCTCATACCAAGCCTTGGACCCTCAAACCAAACAAAACAAACTTTAACTGAAACCTCATTTAATCTCATGAGTTGTGCTTTTATTTTTAGTTTCCATTTCAAAATAAAACAACAACAACAACAAACATACCCAGTAAATCCCACAAATAGCAAAAGCTATTGGTAGGGTCTGGGGAGGGTGTGATGTAGGCAGACCTTACCTCTATCCATGAGGACAGAGAGACTGCTTCCAAAGAGACCCTCGGCTCCAAAGCATGTAATATATAAACACAAACGTACCAATAGCAAAAACTTATAGTGATAAAGTGTCACAATCAAATACCAACACATATGAAATCATAGAATCCAAATAGACATACCAACAAAAGACCAAATACAAGCAAAAGTCTGTCTAAAATGTAGAAGAGCCTAACGCTAAACTAAGATACAAAATGACATTCTCTAAAAGTCCTTAACCTTAATCCTACGTCTCTATGAACACCTATCATGGACCATGTCCTTAGAGAGGTGTAACTCTAGCAAATCCTGCCTAATCCGCACCTCCAAAAGTCAATTTGGGTCTGCCTCTACTCCTCCTTCCTTCTACATTAAGGGTTTCCACTGCTTTAACTGGCGATGTTATTTGTCTTCTCTTCATATGTCCATACCATCTTAATCTCCCCTCCTTTATTTTTTCACATATACTAGCAATTACTAGTTGTTCCCTAAAAACCTCATTTCTTATTCGATCCAACCTTGTGTGCCCACACATCCACCTCATCATCCTCATCTCCGCCACCTCCATCTTACGTGCTTGTGTTTTCTTGATGGCCCAACAATCTGCTCCATATAACAGAGTAGGTCTAATAGCAATCCTATAAAATTTCCCTTTAAATTTAGTTGGGAACCTCCTATCACACAAAACCTCAGTAGCTACTCTCCACCTACACCAACCCGCTTGAATGTGGTGTGTTACGTCTATCTCCCCATTTCTTTGTATAAAGGATCCTAAACATTTAAACTTAGTAGCTTGTGGAACCACTTGACCTCCGATGGTGATCTGAGTCCCTGACGTCTCTAGCCCAACTGAAATCACAATGTAGATACTCGGTCTTCAAGCGACTAATCCTTAGTCCTTTGTGATGGTCGGGTTTATTTCATGTGTATTAATGTGTTATTCCATTCATTTTAACTATTTATATATAGAGAACACAATTACTTTTAAGTTTTTTTTATGATCGCATGTGTTCGGAAGCTTAAACGAGCTAATTCAGAGCCATCCAAATGAAGATTAAGAAAGCCTTAAGATGATGGAAGCATAGGGAAACATATATGGAGGGTTAAGAAGGATTTGGGAAATGTTTGGATGAGAAACTTGAAGCCGAAGTGAAAACTGAACAAGATGGGTTACCAGGAAAGTATCTTTTAGTAAAACGGGCATATCTCGGCCTAGAAAATGAGTTACGGAATCCATAATATATGAATTTTGGGATTCTCGACGATACAAATCTGAAAGTGAGGTTTGTTAACTTCGCGCGACGCGAAGAAAGGGTGAAATCAACTTCGCACGACACGAACCGACATAAAACCGAAAAAATCTAGGTTTTGCCTTATATAAACCCATTACCTTCACCATTCGGGATATCACGACTTTCAGAGACAGAAGAGGTTCCCAAGGTCGACTTTCAGCCATCCTGAAGCTTCTGGTTCCATCATTGATCGTATGTTCATTAAGATAAGTGTTTTAAACGTTATGTTAATGCTCAGCTAAGTTCCCGTGTTCATTTTAGGCTAGGGTTTGTGTACTTTAACTTATGACCAGATTCAATATGCTTAAAGATTAAGAGTTTGATTAATTTTATGATTTGATCTTGCTTGTTTCTTGCTTTGATTGTTTAAACAATTTATGTCATGGATTATTACTTGTTGCGTCACTTGTTTGGTTGTGTTCATCAACACTTAGGGTTAGGCTCTTGTGTCATTGAACTAGTAATCATCGGTCATTGCAATTTAATTGGTTTTCATAAGATAAATTGGTAATTGGGTAGGCTAAGTTCAATTGTGTCAACAATTCGGTTAGGGTATCGTTTGTCATCACAATCAAACTATTAGGTCTAGCAATTACTACGCAATCAAGTCAGTTGAATCTGTGATTAAGTTGAGTATCACATTACTTGAACCTAGAGTAAATACTTTTCTTAATATTGTTTACAAAATATTTTTAAGTAATCGTTTAGTTTTAATTAAATCTTTTTCTAAAAACCGCTTGACATCGTCTGTCCGCCTTAGTTAATAATTAATTTAGTAATATTAAATTTTCACTTTCCTTGATTTCCTGTGGAGACGACCTTACTTACCCGTACTAGTTTATAGGTATTTAAGTCTTTAATTAATTGTTTTTGAGTAGACCGCGACAACCTACGTCAAAATGGCACCGTTGCCGGGGACTCAACGCGCATAGTGCTAGTTTAGTTTAGTAATTTAGTTTCAGTTTTTTTTTAATATTTATTCGTTTGATTTTAATCGAGGTATTTGTGTGTCTCACGTGTGTGTGTGTAACTTAAGATGACGTGGAGTTGAGTTTATGACTCACATGAATGATATAAGGTTGTGGAGGATGATTATTCAGACTATCCACATTCATATGATGAACCATCTTCACCAAACCCTCAAAGCTACTACGAGTCAAGTGAATATGATAGTGATGGACCTGAGACGCAAACTTTTGTAAGTTACAGAGAGGAGGAAGACTACTATTATGATGAGTACCCCCAACCTAGATACGAAGAAGTCCTCAGTATTATAATCATGGTGGCATTTATCAAAGGAATTATCAGCAAGATCAAGAAGATTCCTCCGGTAACACTAAAGAGTCTATGAAAGACGTTATAGATTTTCTGAAGGAGATGAAGAGAGATCAAGAAGCTCAGAATAAGGCTATAAATCAAAGGTTAGAGCTTCAAGAAACGTCTAATGCGGCCCAAGATGAACTGATGAGTCAACTATTAGAAGAGGTGGCCAAAATTAAACGAGAACAAGAGAAGTTGGCTAGTGGTGTCGTTGTGGATAATGAAGTGATAGATGAGGTTCAGGGACTTTTAGAGCACGAAGTGGAGGAAGAGGTTGTGGAGATTAATACCACACCAACTCCATTAATTACCAATGAGCCAATGAATGTTGTGGTTGTGGTTGAACAAGATGACATTGAGGGACAAAGTTCAGATCTTTTAGGGAATGAAGTTGAAAATTTAGACCCGGTTGAAGGCATATCAACCTTTGAAGAGCCTACGATTAGAGTAGCCCAGGTGAATCCCAATTGTTCTCTTATAACAATCACACCAATAAACAAAGTTGGGGGGGATGGTTCAAGTTCAAGGAAAAGGAAAGTGAGTTTGGAGGACACTAAACAGAACATGGTGAAATGGGCCTACATTGTTTCTATTGATATGTCAACCACAAGGAAGAAGAGGGGCACACAGCACCTCAACCACCGAGCATACTCCGGGAACTCAGTGGGTAAATGTTCAGCTCGCTTTCGATCAAAGTTGGGTTATTCAAACAAAAGCAAAAGTGGGTGTGCTCGACTTGTTAACCACC
>NW_027504160.1:0-28352 GCF_021521415.1 Bidens hawaiensis | reverse complement strand
CTCTTCCCTTCGGTCACAATTTGTCACCGGATGAATTTTAGGATACCGTTGATCCAACCCTGTTCAGGGCTTTGAATTGTTCTTTAATGTATTTAACTTCTTCTCATCCTGACATCATGTTTATTGTTTTTTTGTGTGCCAGGTATCAATCAAGTCCCCGAGTGACTCATCTGGCGGTGGTTAAATGTATATTTCACTATCTGAGGGGTAACTCAGACACCGGGTTATGGTATCTTAAGAATGATAGCTTTGAACTCACTGCGTTTCCTATTTTGATTATGATTATGGAGGATGCAAGATGCTGTTCATAGAAGTAGAGTATGTGGCAGCCTCGAGTTGCTGTTCACAGGTTCTTTGGATCCATCAACACTTCCGGGATTACGGTTTGAAGTTTCTTACTACTCCCATTTTTATTGATAACTCTACTTCTATTAGTATCGCCAAAAACCCCTTGAACCACTCTAAGACAAAGCATATCGAAATTCGATATCTTTTATCTGTGATTTTTGAAAAGGTGCTCACGGATTTTCAGAAAGCTGATCTGTTTACCAAAGCTTTTGACAAAACATGCTTTTATTTTTTGCTTGGTTTAAACGGATATAAAACTCTTGCTGATACCCATGAGCTCGGATAATCATCATTATTTTTGTTTTGTTTATTTTAGTTTGCTTATTTTATGATTTTGGGTTTTGGGGTAGAAAAAGGAAATATACAAAAACATTGTGATTTATGCTTGTACAGAGAAAATCCAAAAGTATTAAAAATTTGAAAAGTCAAAAATATTGTGATTTCTGTTTGTACAGAGAAAATACAAAAACATTAAAAATTTAAAATGTCAAAAATATTGTGATTTCTGTTTGTACAGAGAAAATCCAAAAACATTTTCTTGTAAATATTCGGGATAGCCAGTTACTCAGATTTTAAGGACATATTTACTTGTAGATATTCAGGATAGCCATTTACCTACAAATGGAAAGTACTAGGGGTGATTGTTGTGTTTTTTATTTAATTCTCTCGCTTAAAATTATGTCGGTTATTTAAGTTTGTGAAACATGTTTGCATGTTTGGTCCTGTTATCTACTTGTAGATTTATAGGATAGTCATTTATCTATAAACTGAAAGTGACTGGGGTGACTGAATTTATATGCTCCACAAAAATGAGTTTTGAAGAAAAAAGAGAAAATGATAGTACATTGATCATCTGGTCCCATATCCAGAAACAAATAAGTTTTAAAAGGTTGTGTGCTTAATTGCATTGGTGCAATGATAGGTCTTAAACAAGTTGTTAAGGTAAAGTATGTGATATAAACGTAAAAAAAAAAATTCCAAATTGAAAGAGGTGTTAGTCTCTTCCAAAACTCTCAGTAACGATGGCAGAAATATAATAGCCGGTCATACTCAAGCGTTATGTTTGTCTGATCACCAAAAACAAAAATTCAAAATAAAATGCATTTGATTTATGTTTAACTCTTCAATGGTGTATGGCTTTATGGTCTTAAATCCTGTATGGATGGGATGCATCCAGTTTCCGGATACTGTTAGTTTTTATGTGGCTTAATTATCTGGGTATTCATAAACAAGAATATTTCAAAAGCTTTTAGAGAAAACCCAAAGTCATTAAACTTTATCACTACTGTACATCGTACAAATTCATTACTGACTTGAATAAATCCGTTGTTAGTCATACATTATTCCTCCTGTGCGTGCGTCATAATACCAATAAGCAACAGACCCCAGGGGATACAATGTATGTAAGCCTACAGATGAACTTGTGCATATTCATTCAAAGTAAAGGAAGCTTGGTGTATCGCTTGATAATGGGAGTGTACCTTGTAGTGGGAATTATGAGCTGAGATTTTCTAGTTTATAAATCTTTAAAATCTTAATTTTGATCAGCAGCATAATGGTTTAAGTCAAGTTGGGGTGATACGTAAACCTCAAATTAAGCCTGAACCGAGGTTAGAGGCTGATAGTTTCTGATATTCTGTGCCTTAACTGACAATTAAATCATATCACAAAAATACTCGAAGGTTTGTTATAAGATTTAAGTGGACAACAATATCAATGACCGACCTAACACCAATCATAATAGCGCTGAAATATAAAAGTGCGATGGAAGGGCAATTTGGTCAATATGATTCTCTACTTAACTCACAAAAATATGTACTGCTTTCGTAAAGTTTTGATATTTGTTTTTGTTTTATTTGCCTTTAAATTTGAAAATATTCTAAAATCCAAAATATTGTTTTTTTTTATTTTTTGTTTTTTGCTTTATTTTCGATTTATGAGCTAAAGGGTACATATTTGAAAAAGAAAATACCAAAAAGATTTCCCCAATTTTATTTAACTATTTTATTTAATTCATTTAAATTATTTTATTTAATTCATTTAAATTATTTGTTTCTTGCTCTAACTCATCTCGAGTCGGGGTCTTTAGGGGTCCGGTGTCTTTTGTGATTTGTTTGTTTTCTGTTCTCGTGTGTACATGGCTACCATAAAGAGAATTCGAAACGTAAATACAGGAGGGCTTGGTCCTAGCTCCACTTACGGTTTAAGGCCATGCCCCTTTAAGCATTTCCACGAGTGTAAGGATGGTAAACCTGGGTCTTCGGGGTTTTTCCGCCTACTTGAGCACATGCAAAGTACCCATTTCAAAACGGATACTCGGAAGAACCTTTTAAAAGACGCTATCTCTAAGGATTTGGACCTTTTTATAGATGTTGGGGAAGCCCTTCGAGCGGGGGATAAATGGTTATGTGGGAGGTGCATGACGTTGCATGCCCTTAGCAGAGGGTGCAAGCATGCTGATGGTATCTATTCTTTTTTTTGTGTATTCTGGAGATGCTGGAGAATTCATCGTTGGGATCCAGAAACCTAATCGTGTGTCTGTGGATAGGGACCCAGGTCCATCTGTAGGAGTGGTTGGGGATGTATCCCTTTTGAAACGGGTTTTCTCCCTTCCCATTCAAACGGTTAAGAGCATCCCCCCAAGTTGTCGTTTGGCGTTTGCTCAGACTTTGGCATGCGCTTTATGCAAGGTAGTGGATTCACCAGGCTCGAATGAGAATTGGGTCAAATTACTATTGTTGCCCGCGTTGTACTAAGGGTGGTGAAACCTTCCACTAGGCAGGAACACAGGTCAGGGAATCGAAAGTCTTTGCAATGTAGTAGCATTCAGCAAGCACTTGCGGTGTGGAAAGATGGATCTGGTTTTGCTGACTTGGTTCTTTCTCTCTTTGATAACGTGGGGGGAGCACTTTTTCTAAAAGAGAGGTGGGAGGGGAGGAGGGTTCTAAAAACAGCCTCAATATTAAACAATGTCTCAGGAAAGTCAGGGATGGTCATTTCACAGCTGCAGTCAAGGTATTATGCTCAAGTGGGGTTACCCCTCTCTGAGATTCAACCATGAAAGCCCTCATTGATAAACACCCAGTGGTGCCGCCTCCGTCCTTGCCTTCTAGCTCTGTCGCCCTGCCTACTCTCTCTGTGGATGGGGACTGTGTGCTTAGATTTATCCGATCATTTCCTAAAGGGACCTCATGTGGGAGAGACGGAATGCGGGCGCAACACTTGTTGGACGCTCTTAGTGGTGAGGGATCAGTGACTTCCATGGGTATGCTCTCAGCCATCACTGAAGTCGACAACTTATGGCTAGGGGGTCTGTGCCCCAAGGTGCTCGCTGAGTTTATTGCTTCGGCCCCCCTTACCCCTTTATTAAAGTCGGATAATGGAATTCAGCCCATTGCTGTGGCGGCTATCTGGCGTAGGTTGGTTTCTAAAGTGGCTATGAAGATGGTTGGGAAGGAAATGACTTAGTATTTAGGGGACTTTAAGTTTGGGGTGGGGACCCCTAATGGGGCAGAGGCGGTTCTTCACAGCGCGAACCGGTTTCTTAACTCCTTTCACGCGGACGGCTCTTTAGCTATGCTTACCGTGGACTTCTTCAACGCCTTCAATATGGTCGACCGCACAGCCCTTCACCGGGAGGTTTATCATCATTGCCCGTCTATCTATCTATGGGTCCAGTTCCTTTATGCCCAGCCGGCTAGGTTGTATGTTGGTGATGACTGTATAGGGGCTACTACTAGGGTTCAGCAGGGAGACCCCCTTGGGCCCCTCCTCTTTGCCTTAGCATTACACCCTCTTGTTCTCCAGGTACAAAATGACTGTAACCTCCCATTTCATGCTTGGTACTTGGATGATGGGACTATTATTGGTGGTGCCAATGAAGTCGCTAAAGCCCTAGACATTATCAACTCGGAAGGGCCATCATTGGGGCTGCAACTTAATATTAAGAACACCGAGGTTTTTGGCCAGCGTGTAATGGGGTGAAAGTCAAAGATGGGCTCTTCCCTAGTGGGATTGGTAGACCAGAGAGAGGGGTAAAGCTCCTTGGAGGGGCTGTTAGTCGAGATCCCTACTTTATTAAGGAGTTGGCGAGGCGGAGAGCATCTCGTGCGGTTGATCTTATGAAACTCTTACCTTGCCTTAGGGATCCCCAGAGTGAACTCCTCCTACTTAGGTCTTGCATGAGGGTTGCTAAGTTGCTTTTTGGGTTACGAACATGCCACCCCCATTTGATGGATGATACGGTATCCTATTTTGATGAGGGGCTACGAGAAGCCATCGAAGACATAGTTGTATGTGGAGGCCCATTCTTTGGTGATATTCAGTGGCGACTTGCATCTTTACCGATGCGCTTAGGGGGTTTAGGCCTTCTTTCGGCTCATGATGTTGGGGTTTACGCTTTTGTAGCGTCGAGGGCTCAGTCTTGGAAGCTACAGAATCACATCTTAAGGAATAGCGGGGTTGTCGACCTGGACTCAGACTACGTGCAGGCCCTGGAACGACTAAATGGTGCTCTCCCAGACTTTGACATTGGCGGTTTCTCTAATATGGACACCGCCCCACCAAAGCCTCAAAAAACTTTGGCGAATGCCCTTTTTGGCAAAATCGCTCAGAGCCTGGGAGAAGTTTTTGGATTGTCCCCCCAACAAAAGGCGGTTATTGAATGCTTACAAGGTCCTCATGCCCAAGATTTTCTGACCGTTATCTCGATTGATGGCTTGGGCCAAAGCATGTCTGCGGTCGAGTATAGGGCCATTATTAAGTACCGTTTGATGGTCCCAATGTACCCAGAAGACGAAACATGTCCGATACGCCGTAAGGCTTGCCTGGATAAATTCGGAGAGCATGCGGTTCATTGCAAGGTGATGCCTGGGTTCAAATACCGACATGATTGGGTGCGGGACGTTCTTTGGGACATCTTAAGGCGAGCTGGGATATCAGCTAAAAAGGAAGTCCCCGTAAACTTCCTTACAGACCCCTCGAAAGGGAGATCCACTCTACGACCGGCAGATTTGCTCGTCTTTTGTTGGGCCAAGGGAAAACACGCTTGTGTTGACCTCACAGGGGTATCTCCCTTAGCTGGTTTGAGGGATAATGGGTTTGTAGCTGGGCAAGCAATGAAAAGGGCTGAAACGAAGAAGGTGGAGAAACATGCTAAAGCCTGCGAAGAGAACCAACATGTTTTTGTCCCTCTGGCTTTTGATACATTTGGCTCCTTGGCACCGGAAGCTATCCGTTTCCTAACCAGGGTCCAACAGGTTGTGCATAGCAATGTGTCGACTCCAAAGGGGTAGGGGTATGCCTTTAGTAGGTTAGGGTTTGCAATTAAGAAAGGGGTGGCGGCGCAGCTTGTTGCCCGCCTACCTGCTATATTGATGTAATATCTATGTTTCTATATATTGTCGTTGGTTTACAAAAAAAAAATGTCTCAATTAATGTGTTTTGAACGCAAAGCTCGTTAAGGTATTACATCTTACACCGTAAGGTAATATTTTTAAGGTACAGTTCATCGGGACACGGGTTTCGATGCATTAGTTAATATTTGAAATTTAAAATTGAAAAGGTTTCATTTTAAATTGTTTATTTAATGGTTAATCGTTATGAGAAGTCATAACGAAAAAGAGTTCATTCGTTACCTATACGGATAACGAATGAGGGTCATTTATTTTTAAATTTAGATAAAGAATAAGTTTATTCGTTATCATTATTCGCTTTTGCTACACTCATAACATATGACCCCATTCGTCATCAGTATTGATAAAGAATGAAGAACGAATTTAGTTAATTCGTTAAGAAATTTATGTTATTCTTAATTCATTAACGAGGTTAACGAATGAACCAATGAATATGAATAATTCGTTAATTTTCAATTAACGAATGAGCTCATTCGTTGTCTGTGAATGTGTGCAAGGGTTGTATCTTATAATGGACATGGGGTGAACGAAAGGTCTCATTCGTTCACCTTGTTAACTACACTCACATACAAGAACTCTTGCCAATTTTTACCAGAATTTTCCACCATCACATATCACAATTTCATCGATTTTTTAAGAATCACAAGGTATACACGATCAAAACGCAATAATTTTCTTCAGTTTCAATCAGTGATTGATGGGCCAATTAATCAGTTCTTTCACCGGCACCAAGTTATAAAGTTATATCACACACATAATGTGTCTTTAATCTCCATGGGCGTTTGGGTTAATGTATCGATGATAAGACGAGTTCTTTGATGTTGATTTTACACTGATTCATCGTTATAATTGTACTAATTGGATTTTTGATTGCATGTTGGCCGTCAATGTTCTTAATTAATTTTGACTTTGACTATTTGGGGTCAAAGTTGATTATTGTTGGGTTTATTACTTACAGTAAACGAATGGACACTCACTCGTGCTTTTGATTCATTTGTGAATCCATTCGTTGAGATTATATAATGAATCAGTTCATTCGTGTGATCTGATCGAATGGACTCTCATTGGTCATGATTGATTCGTTAGTCAATCATGATTGATTCGTTAGTAAATCATTCGCTACCATTGTCCTAATGAATCAGGAGATTCGTTATAACGAAAGACATCATTTTTCATAACGAATAAACTAACGAATGACACATAATTTAATTTTACAAAACTAAAAACTTTAAATTAACAATAATGTTCATTGTTACTAATCCCCGAGTTTATGTATTTTCAGAAATGGCTGATGATATAGTACAAGATATTCCAGTTGAGTATCCACAACAAGTAGTGCTGGAACAACCGCCTGTACGGCAACAACAGTATCCTGATATTCCTCTTCTGCCTTTTGACAAAAAGCACAAAATCTGTGCTTTTGTTCAAGATAATTTTGCTGACCATGATTTATTTGGAGATATTATCGCATTTCTACGACGATCCAGAATCCACTATGCCATTATTGCAGATGTATCGGTCCACTTCAGTTTCATTCGTCCTTTCTGGAATTCGGCACAATATGTGGAGTCCGAGAATCATATTATTGCTGAATCAACAACAAGCCGATCGTTATTTCTCATGGGGGTTATCAGACGTGTGCTTCGACTTGTGGATAACATGGATATTCCATGTAAGTTTGACAAGACGCTGATATGTGGATTGTTTCAGCGTGTATTTTATTTAGGAAACCTTGATCGTTCCCAGTACAACAAGGCACAATAGTGTGCTCTATACAAGTACTTATTACAAGTTCTGATTCATTACCTTGGGGGACGCAAGGGTGGATATGACGAGTTTCGGATTATGTTGCATCGTAGCTCTTATATTGAACAAGCCATTCAATTTTTTTGATCTTATATTTTATCATCTCAAGGAAAACTACTTGATCAAGAATCGTCACAGCAAATTCCTTATGCATCCACGCTTTATACAGCTAATCATTCTGGATTTGATTCCATACTTGGTGATTGACCAGACTTTAGAGAATGATGTGTTGAAGTTGGAACATATGAATGTTGATACGATGAAGAGGATGAAGACCTACCGTAGTAAAGAACCAGAATATCATCCAACTCACTTGGCGAATCCAGCTTATGAATGTCCTTCTGATGATCGTTGGATTCACGACGACTCAAATTCTGAACGTGAAGAAGGACCAGGTGGGAACGATGGTGGGAACGATGGTGGGAACGATGATGGTGATGATGGTGGAGATGGTGGTGATGGTGGCCATAGGGGTGATAGACGATGTGCCAACGTTGAAGAAGCAAGTTCACAAGCTGTTCAACGGAAACAAAAGGGCAAGGCGATATTGCAATATCAACCGCCCAAACATCATATTAGGCACGGATCTAGTGTGGAAATTGGTCAACAAGTGCCAAGGTAGTCTATATCACAAAGGCCGGAGGTGTCGCTTACTACTAGCACCCCAGCACTCACTTTGACGACATCTATCACTTATGATCCAAGGCTTGGCTTAATTCCACAATATGCATTATCTCAAATGCCAAGGCCTTCTGTTTCTTCAACTGTGGTTCCTCCTACACTGAAAATGATGCCCACACATCCCTTAGACATGTCATTTATGAGAATTAGCCTTCCACAGGGTTCCGCGCAGCCTGTACCTACTACATTTCACGCTTTTCCCCTACCCATTAAACGGACATGCTTTTTATTCTGATTCATTTATACGAGAATCAAATGGTGGCTGATCGTCAAATACAGGAACAGATGATGACAAATCAACATCGTCTGATGGGGTACATCTCGTATTGTCAAAAGGAAACTAAAGAGCTGCGTGAGATTATGGCGGCTCAGGAGGTGAAGATCAAGGAGCAGGAAGATCTTATTCTTCAATTAACATGTAAAGATGATGCTTTAAAGAAGCTGAAGACTGATAACGATGACAAGGATCCTGATGGTCCAGGTGCTGGTGGAAGTTAGCCAAAATAAGCTCACGGCTCATCTTCTGCTGGTACAAGTGGTGGTGGTGAAGGCAATGATCGACAGTTACTTGTTTATCAGGACTCGACAAATGTCCAACCTATCGAGTCGATAAAAGCCAACACCATATTATTTATGGATTTTGAAAATGGGGTGGTGATGAGCACTGCTAACGCGGATGATATTGAAGAAGGAGAATTCGTCGATCATGCCCTATCTCGTGATCAGATTCCATTATTATTAGGGCTGAACGATGAAGAATTAGACGCTTTTGAGGCTGAGGAAGATGTGGAGGTTATCAATAACGATAAGGTGTTTCTTGATACGAGTATTCCACATGGGAATACGTCGTTTATTTATGAAGACGATGATATCAAGATGGAAGATGTCACAGAAGAGGAATACCCTGATCTTTATCATCGTTAAACGTTGAGCAAGGTGTTCCAACATTTTACTTAAGATTATGATAAAGCTGCTGAAGATCATCTTGAGAAAACCACAAAGAAGAAAGAAAAGATGCCAGAAAGGGAGTATAATACATCTGAGTCTAACATATAAGGATGGTTCAAGAACCGCAACAAAAGAGCTCACAAGATTATTGAAGCCTACACGTATGTGGATCGAGAACAACAACCGGATGCCGCTGCACGAGCCAAAGCCAATCAGAAAACTACATTTAAGATCGTCCAAATAGTTAAAGGTGATATTGTGTCTTGGTTGTATAAGTCTGAGTTGAAGGTGTGTATAATTAAGTGGGAGAACGGTGTTCAGAATTTTCAATAAATCACTAGCATTCTCTCACTGTCGAGGTGGGATGTGCGGACACTCGCCAATCGGCCATTTATTAATCGTGGTGGAGATCGATTAGCAGGATGGTTCCACCAACATATGCTCTTCGAGGTCAACCACGGACTTAAAGTTAAACAGCCTAAAACTATGAAACTTGTATCAGTGAAGACATTTCCTGCAGAGTCTTCACCTATCGTTGAATCAATGGTACTATGATAATAGGACGGGCAAGGCTGTCATTGTTCTGGGAAAAGGCTTGAAGACTAACTTCATACGATTCATCGATCCGATGTGGCTCGTTAATTTATCAGATACCTACAACGATGTATTGTTCGAGAACAAGATTTTGTTTGAAAGACAAGAAGACTACGATCGAGCTATGCAATTCCAACGTGTTGTGCGTGTGTGTCATGCGCTCGGGATTCAGAGTTGTCGAGATTGGAAGACTAAAATATTCAAGTAATTTAAAGACAAAGAGCTCAAGACGAGGGGGTGTTTGTTAGTGCACGGTTTTGTCATCTCGAGTCTTTGTAATAGTATTTGTAATATATTATTATTATAATGTTAAAGGGCATTTATGTAATTTTGACCCATTCGCTAGTTATGGCTCATTCGTTAAGGATGTTTAACGAATGAGTTCATTCGTAGTTGTTAATAATTCATTCGTTAAAGATGTTTAACGAATGGACCTTAGTCGTTAATTATTATAGCCATTCGTCATGGAATGTTGACGAATGGGGTATAGCGAATGAGTCATTTGCTATATAATAGAGATGACGTATGTAAGGAAGACGAATGAAGGCCATTCGTTACAGGATGTGTAACGAATGGCAACTCGTATTCTATATAAGGTTGTTTATGCCTTATATAATTCGTTATACAATAGAGATGACGTATGTAAGGAAGACGAATGAAGGCCATTCGTTATAGGATGTGTAACGAATGGCAACTCGTATTCTATGTAAGGTTGTTTATGCCTTACATAATTCAAGTGTTTTAAAGTATTTTCTCTAAGCCGTTACTCTGCTGAATTATTCACTCAATGACTTCGTCTATTAATCTGTTACACATATAAATATATATATATCAGATAACTAGATCCTATTGGTTTATTATGATCAATTTGTAATCAAAGCTCTATAAGATCTTATTTTCATTTATAAACTTTTTTAGAATAATATATATATATAAATATATATATATATATTATAGGTGAACAAGAAGAGAAATTCAAAATGAGTAAAGTATATGTATATGTATATATTATAGGTGAATAAGAAGAGAAATTCTAAATGAGTAAAGCAATTATATGAAGGTTACCATCAAAAATTAAGAATCCACTCCATTCTTCATTGATGATTATAAAGTAAATATGTTACAAACTTGCTTTAATAATGTATGATAGAATAGCCCCTTATTTCTAAGTGAACTTACCCTATGACATAAAAGAAAGTAGCATGCATAACTTCATGTCTACCACAAGAATGCCAATTCAAGTAAACAAGTAGTTAAGTATAAAGATTAAGATTGACTTCGATTTCTCAAATACCAATACTAACAACTTCGGGTGGTTATAGTTTAGTCACACGACCTCCCCTTGGTTGATTTAAGTAGATTATAATTACACATTCCTTTAACATATGATTTTTGTAACTAGTATTATAACCTAAGCAATCGTGTTAACAATGTTATTTCAGAATTATCAAAACTAGAAAAATAGATCATAGCTTATATCTAGGACTGTTCAAAGGGTAAGACCCAACCATTTTACCTAATACCCTACCCGGACCTTTACCCTTTTAGGAAGAAATGTGGACCCGAGACCCTACCCTCTAAACAATAAAGGGGTCGGGTATAGGGTTTTAATGGTCCAACCATTTACACTTTAAGACAATAATCACATATCTTTTTCTGCATTTACTAGTTGCATATCTCATATATGATTTTAATATGAATCCTAGAGCAATTATACTTTCATTTAATAACATAGTAAAGTCTAACTTCGAAATTTTATCAACCATTTGAACTTATGCAAATAATATTCACATTCACAAAGTACATGCAGAGAACAATTCAGTGTTTCCATATATATGTTTCCAATCAATGAAATTCCCCCTATTTTTATTTTTCTTAGTACCTGGGAAATTTCTGATGAATCATATATGAAATACAAACATCTCCTAAATTTCATATTGATCGCGAATCTGATGTATATCAATCCATAAACTAGTAAACGGGTCAAGGGTTTGAAAAAAAGTCGGACCCTTGAAACACTTTTACCCTTTAAAGTGAAATTTAAATACCTTTTACCTGACCCATATTATATATTCGGGTCTAATCAAGGGTTTTACGAGTAGGGTAACCGGGTTTCAAGGGTTCAACTCTTATCTTGCCTCCCCTACTTATATCTCATCATTTTGTAAGTACAATATAAGGATCCATGTTTATCTTAGATAAGTTATCAATATATTCTTTTTGCCATTTCTAGTCTCCAAAAACATGAGTGAATCATGAATGATTGTTAATCCTCAATCTTGATTTATTGAGTTAAAGTGACAAAACATTTCTCATCAAAGGATACTTGCAAAATAATAATGTACTTTACTAAAACTAAATCACATATTTAATATATTCATTAAGTAAAACAGAGCTTCTTCATAGAAATTAGATGGTAAATAGAGTTTTAGCTCATGATGAGCATAATTATGAACATCAAAGGAGATGAAGATAACCAACAAATGATTAAACTATAAAAATCTAACCAGATATGGATGAATGTTTCTTCTTTAATGGTGATGGATGATGATGATCTCCAAGCCTTCAAACTCTCCACAAGATCTTCAATAGAATGTAATGTGGGTGTTTTATAAGTGAAACCCTATAGAATTCTCTTCAAGCACACCAATTGAATGCAACATGAACATCAAGTTAGAGGTTGTCTGGGCACTCAAGCATGACCTCGTCGTTGGTGAGGCACACCCCTGTGTCCAGTCGCATTAAATGCTCTGTCAGATCGTACATGCTGACTCACCACGGGGGCGTGCTATGTGAGGCACGGCCCCTTGTTTTTGGTGTTGTTTAGGTATATGATCTTTCGAACTCATAAATAACACCCATGAGTATCTTGAATAGTCATTAGTCATGACTAAACAATACCAATCTCCAACAATACTCGCACGATTCACTAGACCAAACAAATCCACTTGAAGTCATTCCAATGGAGTATCAATGGAATTAATTAACTTCGTTGGGTGTGAATTTTTCTTCTATTTGTCTTTCTTTCATGCAACAAAGTTATCGGTCAATTTGAAATGCTTTAGTGAAACACCTTCCACCAAATAGTTAGCCATAAGATGGTTCATCTTTCTGACATGAATATGACCCATACGCCTGTGCCACGTAATCGAATCTTTCTCAGTTGCTTTTGAGACAAAACACATTTCCACATAAGTTGAATAAGACAATACTTTAGTACTCATATTAAGTACATAAATATCATTTGATCTGGAGATCGCATGACAACCATATCTTCAGGAATGATATAACCCGGTTTGAGGATTATACACTCCTTGTCGGTGAATATGGTGGTGTACTTCTTATCACAAATCTGAGATACACTCAGCAAGCTGTGATCCACCATATCACAATAATAGATTTTCTCAAATGTGATACTTCCATTTGAGACATCTCCTTCTTTGGTAATCATACCACCTTGATTTGCAACAAAAGCCACATAACCTCCTTCAATATCTTGTACATTTTAGAGAAGATTAGGATTGTCGGTATTATGTCGAGAGCATCCATTATCCATTTATCTCCAGATATAGTCTTGGATGAAGTCTACACAAACAAGGAAAATGATTAGACCAAAAAGGCAGCCCTGGCTTCAATCTTGGGCACCTCTTTCTTTTCTTTTTTAGAATTAATCACTTCAGACTCCAATTGTGGTTGATGCACCTGAGAATACGTCACATTTCTCTTTGACTTCCATCTAAGATATGCATCCTTGATCACATTTACGTCATGATTCTTGCAAATTGGTTGAGTGGGTACAAACAATTTGTTCTTTAACTTAATGTTGTTTTCATTAACATGAACCACCTTTCGTGGATTCACGTCATGAAACATGATGTGAGTCTCATCCAA
Organism: Bidens hawaiensis; assembly: GCF_021521415.1. Lineage (NCBI taxonomy): Eukaryota > Viridiplantae > Streptophyta > Magnoliopsida > Asterales > Asteraceae > Bidens > Bidens hawaiensis. The sequence continues at coordinate 14,670 of NW_027504160.1, read as the reverse complement.
TTGTCCTTTCATGGATTCACATCAAGGAACCTTGGATGGTTGTTCTTTAGTTATGGGCTTTGCATTTATATGAATCTTAGTTCAACAATATCTTGCTACATGACCATGTTTACCACATGAGAAGCAAGTTCTCATGTCTAAAAATGGATGTTGTGGTTTTGAACTAGCTTGTGAAGCATGGGGTTGAACAGATTCAACTGAAACTTTTTCATTATCAAAATAATCAAAAGTTGCAGCCATCTTTTTCTTATAAAATTCCATATTCGAACAGTTTGAGAAACTTTGTAAAGTATCAATTCCAGTCGAACTATAAACATTCATAGGTTTAAGAAAGTTTACTTGTTGTTTCAGAATTTGGTTTATTGACCGGTTTGTTTGATAATTTGGATCTTGCAAATTCTTTTTCAAGATCATTTATACTTGAGGTTTCATTGTGAAAGACACTCTCGATCAATTTTGGTTTGATTAAGTGTAACGGAATATATTTCTCATCAAAGACCTTATTCACACCTTTTAATTTCGAAACCCTTCCTGAAGTTTCTTTACGAGCAGATGGTTTAAAGAAATTCATTAAATTCTCATCAGATATAGTAGGTTTTTCTAATTTCTTTGTGTTTACCTTTGGTTTGTTAGCTTTAAAAGTATTGGAACCATACACAGCCTCCTCAAACTCATGAGGTTCACATAAAATGTGATTTGTATGAGGAATGTTCTTTTCCTTGTGTATTATTTATGGTTCAAACACTTCCTCAACTACAACTTCTTCCATAGTTTCAACAAAAACTTTGTTACTTTAATACGAGGTCATTGAGCTGATGATTGACAAGCTGGTTTTTCTTGGTTAATGTGTTTTGGTTTCTCCACATGTTAACTGATTCAAGTTTAGAAGAATTAACATTTGAATAACTATTATTAATAATAATTTCTTCTTTTCCAGAAAATGGATTCTTTAAGTAGTCATCATGAAATGGTGGAGGCACCTCAACAAAACTTAAACTAGTTTTAGACCCTTTCTGCTTACCAGATACTTCAATTATTTCGTTTGGCAGAAAAGATGAATTTATAAACTTTCCTAACTTGTTCTTTAACTCAAGAACTTCATTTTCACTTAAGTATTTCTTGAAACTGCCTTTCAATGGTAACTAATTTTTTTGTAAGTTCTGCTTTTAAATCATGATTACTATTCGGCAATTCCTTAATTACTTTTGATCTTTTCTCAATATAAGAGTATTGCCTATAGTTATCTCAAATTATAGCAAGATCTTTCATCAATGTCTCATTATGAGCATGAATTAAGTCATATTTGGACTTAAATTCATTACAATGAGAACAAGGAACAGTCTCAAATACTTTAATGGATTCACATGTACATTATCAGAAGCAATAGAAGGGGAATTAGGACTAACCTCTTCTATCTTGGCCATGCAAGAAAACGAACTTGAAGGAACTTGGCTTGAAGTATTGAAATCAGACTCAGTTTGTGATTCACTCTCAGTAGTCAATCCTTCACCCCTTGCATCTTGAAAGTTATCACCAGGCTCGAACAATTCAAGATTAGCCTGGTTACCAATAGAACTTCCCAACAGTCTCTGATTCCAATCAATACCCTTAGTCAATAATGCTTGTGATCCACCTGGTTTCACAGAATCACCCCCAGAAGTTTTCTCTTTAGAATCAGCAAACTTTTTTCCCGGATTTCTATCTTGATTTCTAAGTCCTGTGTACTCGTTCTTGTGTTTATCACATTCTTTGGTAAAGTGGCCAAAATCTTGATAATTATAGCACCGAACTTTCAACTTATCAAAACCGACTCTCTTGTTTAGAGTTGGAAGGTCCTTTCCAGTCTTATGCGTAAACCTTTTAACCTTTCTCAGAATCATTGCCATGTTCCATTTGAGATCCATAAGTTAAAGATCATCTAGGTCTATCTGATCATAATCTTCATCAGTAAGCTCACTTGTGGCAATTTTACCACCCACCAACTGCTCGTATGAACTCATAAATGCACTAAGGAAAGTAAAGTGTTGTTCAGCTTCTTTCATGTTGACATTCGGTGGTTGAGTTGAAGAAGAATTACCAGCACTAGAAAACGAAGTGCTTGACCCACCAACATTGTTGTCGGACCCAGATACCATGAAACAGACATGTGGCTTTGCCTCATTAAAACTGGTTGAGGCTTTTGTTGATCCTGATAATAGAAAGACGAAATTGGTATTGAACTAATGCTCATTTGTAAGGAACCACCATATAATGTAGGATCTTGATTATCCTTTGAAGATTTCTAACATCTCATATCATATTCCATCTCCTCAATTTTCTACATGAACTCCAATGCCGTCAGATCTTCACTCTTGAAAAAATTATTCTCTTTTAACACAAGTAAGAAGGTAGAATATGAATTCAAAAATGAATTCTTGATCGTATTAATTTGGTCAGATTAAGATGGTTCCATCTTTGGCTTTGTCATTTGGGCAATAAGATGAATGAATCTTGTCAGCATTTCTACAATAGTCTCACCTTTCAATAAGCAAAAGCTTCGAAATTGAAACTTCAACATGACCTTTTTTACTTTCCAAAGTATTTCCATACTTCTCAGTCTCAGATTTTGCAAAAGAGAAGTACATATTTTAATACTTGTAACTTGGTGAAAAATATTATTAGGTAATGCCATGGTCAATGTTGAATAGGCTTTGGTTTCAATCTCTAAAGCTTTCTTCTCATTTTGAGTATAAGACTCAAATAGTTTTGCTTCATAACTGGTACTTGTTATCACCAATCATGGGAGTAGTATACACGTTATCAATGCTTCTAGAGCAATCAGGATGCCTAGATCCTAGATGAGCTCTAAACCTCAGCTTCCATTTTTTATAGTTACTTAATTTCATTAGCCTTGGACATTTCGAATGTGACACAATTTCAACATCCAGAGGTAGCATCTATTGCATTATCATAATTTGTGAAGCTAACGCGTAGAAGTTAGTCATTTTCACAAAATATAAAGCTTAAATTGTCAAACTATCAAATATGAAGTTAGCCATACCCAATGCATTCTTCATTCTCATATTTATATTTTTTTATTGTTTTTCTCTTTCTTCCATTTATACTTTTAACTACTAACTATTTTGTCTTATTATCATTTCAACATAAATTGATTTCTAATATATTTTTATAGAATTGTAGTTGAAAATGGAATATTGTGTTAACACTCTAAATTTGGAGGCATTCGATACTATTTCACTAAAATTTATAAATGGAGTTTGGAGATAGGGAGTTGGTTGGAGTGGTTATTTAGATGATATTTTACATTTTAGAAATGAAGATGAGTATGGAGAACCCATTGGGAATTCTCTAATTAAAAATTAAATATTTAAAAACGCCATGTGTCAACAAACATTGAATATGTAAAAAAGAAAAAATAAACAAATTTGGTCTGTGTTTCATGACGAATTAACGTTGCTCAAGCACGAAAGTTAGAGGTAGTGTTGTTCAACCCGTAGGTTGCAACCGGGGTGTGACTGTAACATCTATAACATCCTATAGATAACAAGAAATATGTCGGTCCCCTCGATTTCAGCTGGATCTTAATTAATCATGTCGTAACTCACACAGATTAATGTGTTGACAAGAGAGTTAATGACGGGTTGCTATATTTAGAAAGATATCCGTTTGTTAAAGGCGGAATCAATAACAAACATACGGTTGCAATGAATAATCAAAGGTAGAAAGCACACTTAAGATTCACTCAAAAGATTTCCATTTATATAATATTAATCATACAAAAGGATAATCGATTTAGGGTTTTCTAGGAATCCTAAGACAGCCGTCACACAATATTCTCTCAATTAATGTGTCTGTCTTATCCGTATTGTGCCCCCTTTGGCGGCGTGCCCTAAACATTCTATTTATAGGCCTGCCAACCTAAGACAGCTGTCATTCCTTCTAGAAACCCTAAATGTAACACCCCGTAACCGCAGCGGAAACGTAAACGGGATGCAACAGACACGTCTGATATCAACAGCATTGCTTATAAAGAAAACACCACTACATTAATTTACACCATATTACATTGTTCCGAGTTTAGTTATCGTCTAGGCGATAGCACATAAGTTTTACCAGCAGTACATTAACATATTTAATACAAAAAGATCATTAAGCTTCCACAAATAGCACGCATCGTCAAGCACGTAGCAATTATTCCAGTTTGGGGGTACCTAAAAAGCATGTAAAGAAAACGGGTCAACTACGAAAAGTTGGTGAGTTTCACTAATTTAAATAACAGTGAAAAATCATTATAATAATCATATATTAGCGATGTAATTATGCTGAGCCCACAAGTGAAACCTCTGACTATCCACATACAACCCTGTGGCATACTCCGCCCACGAACCTGCCCCAAACTGCTATGCCTAACATTACATAGCAAAATATATAACAACAAAAAAGACATGTGCAACTGGCTGGGAAATATCAGCAAATCCATGCCGGACCAGTTGGGTTTGTCAGACCAATAGTACTATTCACACTCTACCGGCTTTTAGCTAATCACTCGTGTTGCGGGGCCTTACAATGTTAGTAACTCAGACAATTACCATCTTAGTACATTTCCGTACGATTCCCGTACAATAAAATATATATAAATACACGCAAATCCATGCGTTCTGTATGTACTTAAACATTTCAATAGTAACATGCTTTCCGCCCCGGGAAAATATTTAAAAACAGTTCAGAAAAAGGGGCTCGTGAAACTCACCTTATCGTAAGCTGCAGGTAACACAGTACGTAAGCTACTAGTCCGGATCTGTAATACGATCCCTAAGTTCGTTACTATACAATCACTATTAATATAACTTTAACCGTGTTAACCGGTACATCTGGGGACACTGTTAACCCAGTACTGTACCCGTTCTGGGGGCAATGTTAACCCAGAAACACTTCTCCGGACTCAGATTGTGATATCGTTTAGAGTTCAATAATTAAAATACTATTAGTTTGTTTTCCCCGTTTCGCGTGCCTAGCACGGTTATCCGTTTTTACCCTTCAAAAATGAGTTTGGTCACACACGACCCGAAAATAGTTGTTGACTGATAATTTAATTACAGTTGTGAAATTAGAGCTCAGTTTAGACGCCCCGATTGGCCGCGGGACCCGTTTCCGTCTTTAGTGCACCGGAAACTGTTAAATCGGGTAAAATTATTCAAATCGTCCGGATTATTTTCGGAGGATTCATTTTTACTTGTTTAACTCAATTATATGAAAATAGTTCATTTTTAGGGTTTTTATACACCAGTCAGTTCGTTTAGGCGAACTTTACCGGTTTACGCGTTTTAAGCTTTAAAAGTTTGTTTTTATTTTCTTTTTAGCAAAATTATTATCCGTTTAGTCTCGGATCTTGAAATTTTGCACAAATCACTTTTTGACAGTGGGAAATTTTATAAAATTTGTTCCAGAATTAATTTTTATATTTAAAATTTATTTATCTATTTTTAAACACCATTTAAACACTAAATATGTCGTAAATACCAAACGATCTTAGAAAAATCCCAAATTTTTCCTGGATGACCCCTGCCATCCCCATAGTCCCCTGAAATTTTTCCAGAACCAAAATCTCTTTTTACATGCCATTTTCACTAAAACCGAGCTAGAAAACCCTAGAACTCGTTTAACCGAAAAGCCTACTTAGACTTCTCCAACTGACCAAAAATTTTGTGTGTGAATTTTACATGTTATAAAGAGCTTATCTGGAATTTTCCAGAATTGGTCATGATATTTAACTATTTTTCAACATTTTTGGCTAAAACCGAGCATTAAATTCACCAAATATTCATCATTTGTCCAAAAATTACCAAAATTTCACAGATCTCATATTTTCATGTGTAGATCATGTCTGTGAAATTTCGTAGCCTAACTCTAAACTTATCACAATCTGTCCAAAACACAAACATCATACAAAAACCGAACTACCTTGTGTTTCTAGCTCCAAATCGCAAGGATCTCGCTTTCTAGCCTTTGCTAACAACTAGATACAACACCTACAAGCACAACAACACCACACCAAGCAAGTTACACCCACAATCAAGCCATTTCTTTCATGGTTTCGGTTATGATTTAAAAACAAAGATTTAACCGTAAAAATTCGTTTTTGGTTCGTTTAACTCCTTTCTTGGACCAAGATCCCTTGTATAACCCGTATACATCACTTGATCATGCAAGAATCGGTTTCATCTCGGGTTTTCACCCTTTTTTCACTTGAAACCTCATTTTCTTGCAAATAAACTCAAGAAACGAAGATGAACACGTAAATAACTCGATTTTTACCTCGGTTTTCTTGCTAAAAACTCGGGTTTTAGCTCATGAAATTGAAAGAAAAATGATGAATGTTGAATATGGTTTACAAAAAAAATAATAAAGCAAAGGGGTTTCACCCCCTTATTCCGATCGGAAGTGAGAGGGAGGTGGGGTGGGACCCACCTCTCCATTTCTAGCCACACATTTGGATATCAGAGATCTGGATAATGTTTTGGATAATCTGGTTCAGTTCGTTTTTCGGTTAAATGTTTAATTCGGCTTAAAACGAGGCTAAAACGGTCGTTTTCGGCCTAAAAAATTAAATTTATATAAAACCGATTTAAAAACTTTAAAAACTAAAACCATGACTTTTAATAACTTAAAACATCATATTATTAATAATTGCGCATCTTTTTCGGCTGGATTGATCGTCTCTTGCTTGGTTTGGTATTAAAGGTTTCGTTCAACGTACCGACGTACCATTAAATCGAAAATTCTTTTTCTGTGCTTATAATCACTTATCCCGAAGCTTTAATACTTCGTAAACATCGCTAAATGTTATATATCTCATCTATAATGTAATCCTCGATTCATTCGGGCTTCAATAACCGTTAATCGGTTAATCGTATTTCCAATACGATTAACTGTATAATCGAGTATAATCCGTAATGTGAATCATACATACTCGTATAAACGCATTATAATTCATATATTCATTATTAAATAACACATAAGTAGTATATACCGGCTAGGGTATACCTGAATTTGCCGGAATCGTTACATTCTCCCCCCGTAAAAGAAATTTCGTTCTCGAAATTTTACGCGTCGACTACTTCCTTTTGAGGAAATAGATAGGGGTATTTCTTCCGGAATTCGTCCTTTCGTTCCCATGTATATTCTGGGCCTCGTTGCGAATTCCATCTAACTTTGATCAACGAAATCTTATTGTGTCTAAGCTGCTTGATTTTCCCGTCTACTATTTCTATGGGTTCCTCTACGAAATTGAGCTTATCACTTATTTGGACACCCTATAAAGGTAACACCGATGTCTCATCCGCCAGACATCTTTTCAAGTTCGATACGTGAAACACGTTGTGAACTGCACTCAGTTCATCGGGTAGATCTAATCGGTATGCTACGGGACCGATTTTTGTAGTAATATTAAATGGTCCAATATATCTCGGGGCTAACTTCCCCGCCTTTCCAAATCTGACTACACCCTTCCAAGGTGATACCTTCAAATACACATCATCACCTTTCTCGAACGACAACGGTTTTCTACGGGTATCGGCATAACTCTTCTGCCGATCCCGCGCGGCCTTTAGATTGTTCCTAATTTCAAGGATTTTGCTGGTCGTTTTCTGGACCAGGTCTGATCTAATAACCTGAGTGTCGTCCACTTCAGTCCAGCAGAGTGGTGATCGGCACTTCCGGCCATACAATGCTTCGTAAGGCGCTGCCTTTATACTGCTATGGTAACTGTTATTATAGGAAAATTCAACGAGTGGGAGTTGTTGATCCCAATTTCCCTTAAAATCCAGTACGCATGCACGAAGCAAATCCTCCAGGGTTTGGATGGTCCTCTCAGACTGACCATCGGTCTGAGGGTGGTAAGTTGTGCTTAGATCAATGCGCGTTCCCAGCGCTTCTTGCACAGCTTGTGTAAGTCCCCTCGGGGCGTCGCCGATCGATACGAGATCCGCACGATGTCTAGGAGTGCGGAATCCTCCTAGACTCGTTTAATGGTGTAGAAGACGAAGAACACGATTACACACATACAAACACACGAACAAACACATGAACGGGATAAACACATCTGCAGATCATTTATATAATAACCGAAACACATTACATACCAAACACGAAAACAAATGACGGCCGACCCGAGGTGAGCTCTACCTCGGGCCGTCCCACACGACTCTCCCTCTCGGTTTCTCTGTAGCTACTTGAACTGGACACACAATACTCTAATTTTCTGGATTCTCAAACCTAAACAAGACACATATATATATATCAAAACAACTTCGCGGGCTTGGGCTTGGGCCAGTAGGCGAAGTTGTTCTAACTTCGCCTAGGGCAGAAGTTGTTACAACTTCGCCTACGGCAGAAGTTGTTACAACTTCGCCTACGGCGAAGTTGTTCTAACTTCGTACTTCGTTTCCGCTGATCAGAATTGCATAGCGACGGTCACAAAATGCACCAACAGACTCCCTTTTGACTGTTGCTCTCAATTCTAACAAACACAAAAGATCATCTGTTACAAAACATACACCAACAGACTCCCTCTTAACTGATGATCTTCTGTTTGCTCTTCAACCAGCCGTGTCTGAAACTGTCGTGTAGCTTCACAAATCTACCAATCACCCAGCGTCTTCCATATCAGATCTCCCCTTCAGTGTAAGCTTCTCCGACTAAATAGATTGAGGTCTTTGAAATGCATGCATCCCCGTGCCTAATTGATCATCTCAACCAATCACGTGAGTCCTTCTGACTTCACCAACACGTGAAGTTGGGCTCCCTCCACAACTTCACCAACACGTCGGCATACGATAAGGTTTAATCTTCAACTACTCAACATCAAGTGATCAATTTCATCACAAAACCACCTTGACAGAATCTAACACACATGACCATTAATTAATCCGAAGCATTCTCAATCACCAGGGATAACGATCAAGAACATAAACACTTTAATTCCCGATTAAATCCAACTTGTTCCATAATTTTCACTTTAATAAATAAGCATCACGTTTTAGGATCCAATTCTCGAACGCCTTGAAAATAACATAAATAATATGTTCTGACCGCAATCCAGTAATGACGAAAACCTTCAGTTCAATTTGACTTTCTTCAGTTCGTCAACCTCGAACAACAACTATTTCATTGCCCACAAACACCCAAATATGTGTCAATATCCAGTTTCAATCAATATCCCATTCACAACCTCAACTCCATATCCAGAGTTGACACGTATTTGTTCACACGTAAGACCAAGAGATAACAAGTTTCACTCGTTGACGGAACAACGTCTTCGGTCTCACAATAATCGCGTACACCTGGCCATACAGACGAAAAATCTTTTTTTTTTTTTTTTTTTATAACTTCGCCTAAAGTCAACTTCGCTCCTCCTTAACTTCGCCTGTCCAAAACATCGCTTGACAGATAACTTCGCCTGAGATAAGCGAACTTGTGAGGTAGGCGAACTTGTGAATAACTTCGCTTAACCTTATATCTTCGCCTAAACCCTAAAATTTAAGCGACAACTTCGCCTGAACCCCATAACTTCGCCTGCGGCGGCTGTTCGGCCAAAAACGCATCAGAAACGTGCCAGAAACACCAAAACGCAGATCTCGAACCATAGCATAACAGCCTAAGGCTCTGATACCACTTGTAAGTCCCCTCGGGGCGTCGCTGATCGATACGAGATCCGCACGATGTCTAGGAGTGCGGAATCCTCCTAGACTCGTTTAATGGTGTAGAAGACGAAGAACACGATTACACACATACAAACACACGAACAAACACATGAACGGGATAAACACATCTGCAGATCATTTATATAATAACCGAAACACATTACATACCAAACACGAAAACAAATGACGGCCGACCCGAGGTGAGCTCTACCTCGGGCCGTCCCACACGACTCTCCCTCTCGGTTTCTCTGTAGCTACTTGAACTGGACACACAATACTCAAATTTTCTGGATTCTCAAACCTAAACAAGACACATATATATATATCAAAACAACTTCGCGGGCTTGGGCTTGGGCCAGTAGGCGAAGTTGTTCCCCAGAAGTTGTTACAACTTCGCCTACGGCAGAAGTTGTTACAACTTCGCCTACGGCGAAGTTGTTCTAACTTCGTACTTCGTTTCTGCTGATCAGAATTGCATAGCGACGGTCACAAAATGCACCAACAGCTTGCCAAAGATTGGAGGTGAAATGGCTATCCCGATCGGAGATGATTGAGATGGGTATCCCATGACGAGACACAATTTCATTTATATAAATCTACGCAAGTCTCTCAGTGTTATAATTATTCCTAATCGGGATAAAATGTGCCGATTTGGTTAATCGATCCACGATTACCCAAATTACATCATGTCCTCGGGATGTCTTAGGGAGATGTGTCACAAAATCCATCGTGATTTGCTCCCACTTCCATTCGGGAATTTCCGGTTGTTGTAACATCCCCGAGGGTTTCTGGTGCTCCGCCTTAACTCTCGCACAAGTCGTACACTTGCCGACATACGTTGCTATATCCTTTTTCATACCCGGCCACCAGTAGAACTCCTTCACATCCTTGTACATCTTATCTGATCCCGGATGTATGGAATATTTCGATCTATGCGCTTCGTCTATGATTAATTCACGAAGGTCATAGAGGGTCGGGATCCAAATCCGATTTTTGAAATAGAGAATTTCGTCCACGCGCTGTTCGAAATTCTTCTCATTGCCGTAAAGTCCCTCCTTTTCCAATTGTTCCTCTTTCAACGCCTCACGTTGTGCGACTCGAATCTGGTCCGAAAGATTAGACTGGACTATCATCCCCAGTGCTCGCACTCGCAATGGCTTAACCCGATCTTTCCAACTCAAGGCATCGGCTACGACGTTAGCCTTGCTGGGGTGATAACGGATGTCACAGTCATAGTCGCTTAACAACTCGACCCATCTTCGTTGCCTCATATTCAGTTCTTTCTGATCGAATATGTGCTGCAAACTTTTATGATCGGTGAAGATGGTGCACTTCGTACCGTAGAGATAATGTCTCCAGATTTTAAGTGCGAAGATAACCGCTCCCAGTTCTAAGTCGTGAGTAGTGTAATTTTTCTCGTGTACTTTTAACTGTCGGGAAGCATAGGCTATAACCTTATTATTCTGCATCAACACGCATCCTAACCCTCTACGCGATGCGTCACAATACGCGACAAAACCATCGTCTCCATCGGGGAGACTTAAAATCGGCGCTTGGCACAGTTTTTGTTTTAGCGTTTGAAATGCCGTTTCCTGCTCTTCTCCCCATTCATACTTTCGATCCTTTTGAGTCAGGAGAGTTAAAGGTTGGGCGATGCTGGAAAAGTTCTCTATAAACCGACGATAATATCCAGCTAAGCCTAAGAATTGGCGGATTTCCTTTGGCGATTTAGGCGCTTGCCAATTCTTAATTGCTTCAACCTTACTCGGATCAACGTGTATTCCTTGATGGTTTACAAGGAATTGCACTTCTTGTAACCAGAAGTTACACTTGGAGAATTTTGCATATAACTTCTCCTGATTCAGAAGCTCTAATATTATTCTTAAGTGTTGCTCGTGCTCTTCTCTACTCTTCGAGTAGATCAAAATATCGTCAATAAACACAATGACGAATTTGTCGAGGTAAGGTTTACAGACTCGATTCATGAGGTCCATAAACACTGCCGGCGCATTTGTTAGCCCGAAAGGCATAACTAAGAACTCGTAATGGCCGTAGCGAGTCCGGAATGCGGTTTTTGGGATATCTTCTTCCTGAATTCTAACCTGATGGTATCCCGATCTAAGATCGATTTTTGAGAAATAGCTCGCACCTTGCAGCTGGTCAAACAGGTCATCAATTCGGGGAAGAGGGTACCTATTTTTGATTGTTAACTTGTTCAACTCCCTGTAATCAATGCACATTCTAAGGCTCTCATCCTTCTTTTTCACGAATAATACAGGTGCACCCCATGGGGAATGACTAGGACGTATAAATCCTTTATCCAACAGTTCTTGCAACTGATTGGATAATTCTTGCATCTCGGACGGTGCAAGTCTGTAGGGTGCTTTAGCAACGGGGCCAGCTTGAGGTATTAAATCGATTATGAATTCGACCTGTCGGGTTGGCGGTAATCCAGGAAGTTCTTCTGGGAAAACTTGTGGAAATTCGCGTACCACCGGGATATCATCCACCCGTTTCTTCTCAGAATCTGTGTCCGTCAAGCTCGCTTGACACGCCACGCATCCCTGTCGTATATATTTTAACACCTTGAGGTGGGATATAAATGGTATTATTGTGCCCGACTTCTCTCCTTGCACTAACACCTCTTCGTCATCCGACACCCGGATCTTGACGATTTTCTTTTCACAGTTTATTTCCACTTTGTTACGTGCTAACCAATCCATTCTCAATATCACGTCAAAACTACCTAATTCTACCGGTAATAAGTCAATCAGGAAGGATTGATCGTTCAGAATAAAAGGGCAATTCCGAACTATCTGATTAACTATCATGGTTTTACCGTTAGCTACTTCTACGGTATAAGGTTCTATGGTTTCACTAATCGGAAGGTTTGCTATCGATAGTAACTTAACGGAGACAAAACTTCTATTGGCGCCCGTATCAAATAATACATAAGCGTAATGATCAGAGACGAGGAATGTACCTGTCACTACGCTGGGGTCCTGGCGTGCTTCGTTCGCCCCCATCACAAATGCTCGGCCTCTCGCCGGATTGGACGACGATGCCTGATGTAACACCCGGCCCTGAACGGCGGAACCAGCCGGGCGCGCGCGAGTGGGGATTGATACTTAAGCACGGGCCATTGCAAACATTCAAAGTAAGATTTTCATTGCGCGTGAAATGTTTAATACAAATACATTACATTGTTTTAAGATTACATAAAAACATCCAAGTATAAAAACTGTTGAAGATTTCCACGCCATATCCCCTTGCGCGGCGGGAACAACCACGCGCATCGAAGGGATAGAACTAAAATCTTCCAAAAAGCTAGTTTTAGATGTTCAGCGTGAGGTGCTCTAAGTGTGACTCCATGCGCTACCTAGTTATCTCCTGAAAGACAAGTAAAACATTTGAATCAGTATAAACTGAGTGAGTTCACAAGTTTTAGTAACTTGATAAATCGTATCGCGTCATAGTCTTGGCAAAAATCATATTAAAACACATTTCTGATTTCATGTCTAAACATATGCTTGATAAACCGTATGAAAACATAGATCTGACAACATATTTCTGATAGGACCGTTCCGCGGGTTACGCGCGAACGTTTCTGGAAAACGTGCTCGTCCATGCAAAGTGGCGCTGCCACTACGAGCTAAAATAATGTAATACCGTCCCGCGGGTTACGCTGCGAACATTTCTGAGAACCGTGCTCGTCTATGCAAAGTGGCGCTGCCACTACGAGCGAATAATACCGTCCCGCGGGTTACGCGCGGACGTTGTGCCGGAAAACAAGGCGCTCTTCCATGCAAAGTGGTGCGACCCCTACGAGCGGGCTCAATCCCATAGTACTGCCCCATGACCATACTAGGCACTCGTCCATGCAAAGAGGTGCGACCCCTACGAGTGGGTTGATCAAACCAGCAGTCCCTATCCTTAGAGTTCCAATGGTAAAGTGATCACTTTCTCGAATTCTGGCGCACATACATCGTAAACCATAGATAACCGTTTGCATTGCTCATCATGAAACATAATTTAAACACAATCGTTTACATAACTTGTAAGTATACCATGATAAATCGTAATTTAAGTACGTGTCCCTCGCCCCGAAAACAGTTTAAAAACAGTGAAAATAGTGAAAATAGGGGCTGTGAGACTCACCTGTGGTTCTTGTTAAGGGATTAATCGAGATTCGGGTTTTCTTGGTGTTGGCCTTTGAATTGAAGGTCTAGAATACGATTAAATAACAAGAAGTATATAAGAAATAGGAGAATATAAGGGTTGGAAAGTAGATCTCAAGGTTATAATCTCGGCTTACCTAGTAACAGGAACGGAATTGAAAATAACGGATGCTTGGGAGATGATTAGTGCAAGTTTGCAGCTCTTAAGAGAGAAGTTTGAAGTGTGTTTTGGGTGATAATTTAGGTTACATATTTATAGGCAAACTCAAGGGAACACAATCCCTTGCTTTAGGGGATTGTAATCTTTTCATATCTATGTGTAATGATGATAAAGTATGGAAATTATTATTATTTATTTAAAAGTGGAGGAGTGGATAAAAGATTCTGATTTGATTTGGACAGGGCATGCAGGTCTGTGGTTGGTGGGAGTAGGGTGGCTGACAGTTGACTTTTCATGTTACAGTGTGCTTTTTCAGGTGCTTTTGTCAGTGTACAGTTAACAAGTAGAAATTTCTGAAACACGCTACTGTTTCCTTTTGGGCGGGAATAATCCCCCCCCCCCCTAAATCTGGAGATTAGGCTAAGTGTTCTGCGCGTATAACTTTGTGCGCATAGCTTTCTGCGTGAAGGACATTTCTTTGCTGCGGGTAGGTGCGTAACCTTCTCGCAGTTAGGGACATTGAGTTTCATTTGTAGATTCTCCAGGTGGTCTTGGTATTTCAACATAGTGATCAGTTATGTTGAAGTCAATTCCATCTTGGAGCTTCAGACAAACTAACTCTCAATGTTCC